>NC_061110.1:92723369-92775869 GCF_015104395.2 Macrobrachium nipponense | reverse complement strand
ACTGACGTTTCATATCAAAATTATATAAAAAAAACTATGACAGAAATTGTTTTAGTGGGACCGCATTACAAAATAGAAAAGGTCAAATTTACCTTTAGAGCCAACTCAAAATTTTTATATTATACGGATGGGATGACCAGCTATTTAATTCTCATATGTTAGAACTTCACACTGAACACTTTTACTGAATATTATTGGCCACCCTAATTCCTGTTCTGGAAGCAGCCGTCTTTGATTACAATTCTACTGCTAATCATTGTATACTGCAATTTGTCCCAAGTTTCCAGATCACGGATATTCCCATGTCAGTACCTGTGTATTCTTTGATGCCCAGGATCACTGATATAACAGATGTTATTATTATTATTTAAGGATAAATTATTACTATTATTATTAATATTATTATTATATTATTATTATTATTATTATTATTAGATTATTATTATCTTCCAACGGATTGATTAAGGATAAACATATCTGTCTTGATTAGTAAGTTCCTAAGAATCAGATACCCATGACTGGATCACCTGAAAGTAGTTGAACGAAGAGAAGGCTCTAAGATTGAATTAATGGAATTCTCTCTCTCTCTCGTCACGGGGATACTGCTGAAGATCAATATTTATCCATGATGTATTGGTTCATTTGTACAGCAGCATCAACGAGAGATTAATTGTGACCGAACAGGTGACATTTGCTAATTATTTTGCGCTCTCTCTCTCTCTGATTTAGGAAGATTACTGTGCTTCTTTTTCTGTTTGAATACATGTAATGTATTCTAATGGTTCATGTTCTTACACGCACACTCGCAATATTCTTATTATAGCTGGAGTATATGGAACTTCCATGGAATTCAGCACCTTGGCACGGACCTGGGTATAGAAAATCTATATAAATGTCTTGAATTGTTCTTTAATTTTTGGGGACCCTTTATTTGCCAGGTCTTAGTGTCCTTGTACAATGTAGAAACGTGGAAACAGGGTTACTGAATCGAGTTCTTGTGGAAAATATAAATAGGCCATTTCAATTTCTGTTAGTAAAGGTTGCCTTCATTTTCATGCATAGATAGATTTTATTTTTGTTTGTGTATATATATGTAGCTGTGGTAAGATGCCCCTATGAAAATAGCTCTATGTATAATTAGGTTGGAATACGAGAATAAGTTTAAATGTTCATTGGAAGACAAGCTGAACGCTTCTAATGGTAATATTTGACTCGCCTTTTTATTATGTCTCCCTTTAAATACATTTCCTTTGCTGTCAGGAAAGACCTGCATCTTTCTTTAACCAAAAATCAATGCCCATCATGCCACTGCATAGTAAATGCCTATTTATAAGCATGACACGTCTCATAAACCTTGCTTTGAAAAATCCATGTTTGTTTCCATAGGCCTTCGTGTTTCTTAATTTATATCCAAACGAGCGTGTTGTTTTCTTGTACTTTTTGTCTATTTTTTACGTCATCGCCACCGAAGTTCCTATTCCCACTTTTTATTTTCCTTTTTTCTGTGGGTTTTAGTTCTTCCTTCCACAAGCGTCCCAGCAGGTCCCTTGGCCTGCGGGCGCCAGGCCATAATCACATTGGCTTCTTCAATACACTTCAATATTCCCGTTGACCCAGAGGCTAAAGACTCCACGTTAACTTTTGTCCAACGCTTAACCTCCGTCAAAGGGACCGTCGGGGAATGGGAGTGGAAGTAAAAAAAAAAAGGTGGGGGGAGGTCTGGGATGGGGGGAAGTGTAGGAAAAGGGCTGACGGAGAGGGGAAGAGGGGTTAGGAAGAAGGGAAGTAAAGGGGAAGAGGGTTTTGCGAGTAAAGGCCTCTCATTCTTGTTCATAGTTATACACTGTTTGGAATGTTGTGTTGTCCAACGTTTTGTGCTGGGTTGGGGAAATTGATGTGTTCGTTTCTTCATGCAATTCAATTGTGACTCAGTTTAGTTGGCTCTGATGCTACTTTCGTTTCTTGTTCTTCTGAAATGTATAAATTGATGCTGCCTTTCTGTGTGTATGTTTGTGAATGCTATGACACTTGCCTCGTTAACAAGAGGAACTGCATTGGATTCTCGGCTGTAGCAGTGATGTGGGCTTTTACATTAAACACCAGTGCCCCTTTTGTCACAAACAAGTATGTACCTGATAGTTAGCAGACTGCAGTGAGTGTTGTTGCTGAAGGCACATACGTATGTATATGAGTTAGCATAAAAATCTGTGTATATATAACAACAAACTTGCTGATCTTTATATGCATACTTGTTTGTATGAATGCATGTAGTGAGGTTATTGACAAGTGTAGGAATTCTGGATAATCAAACTTTTATACCAAAGTTTTCAGCCGCAACGCAGAAGTAACGAAAATAAATCTACGTCAATTCATAAAAGTTTACGCGTTTTCGCTCCGGATTCTGGAATTTTTGATTGTTCATTTTGAAAAGTTTCCAAACGAAGGAATGCTGTTAAGGAAGTTCTAGGAAGACGAGAGAGAGAGAGAGAGAGAGAGAGAGAGAGAGAGAGAGAGAGAGAGAGAGAGAGACGAGAGAAAGAGGAGAAGAGAGAGAGAGAGAGAGAGAGAGAGAGAGATTGACTCACAGGTTGAAAGGAAGTCGAAGAAATGTTCTGCTGCCTTTGTACTGTTTTCATTTTCTTTTCTGCGGCGTGTCCCGTAGTCAGAACTGTTATGCATCAGATTGAATCTGTTAATTTGGCCGAAGTTCGTTCGTTTTCTAAACCAATTATTATAATTTACGAGATCCATTTAGACTTCTGCATTATGAAAAGTCGTTGCTTTGAATGTATTTTAAAGGAATGGTGTAACCATCTCTAAATCTTGAATGTTTAATGGTTTTGTCCGAGCAAATGTAATTCACTGCAACGTCGACTTGAAGTAGAACAAGAGACGCGCCCTTGATTTTCGTATGGAAGTATAAATGAGAAGTGGCTGAATGCATGGCCCTCAGGATCAATACTTATTGGACAGGTGCTTGCCTTTTCCTATACGAACTTAAAGGAGAACTGAAAGTTGCTCTCAGTAAGTATTCTGTGATTAATTCCTGTTTAATTATAGAAGAGGAAGAACGTTCCCTTGCATAAATGGATTTGTTAGGCTTACTGATGACAAAGAATCATGAATATATGTAATTTACCAAAGTAAGGAGGATTTCGATGGTTTCAGAATCAGCTTATGGGTGTGAGCCATCCCTGTCATCTTTAATGAATGACATAGGGTTGCTTAATGAATTCAAATGACGTGATTTTGGCATATAACAGGTTTTATTCATTATCTAGATCGTTAACCGTGTCAGAGTGACGTGCAATAATTGATACAAATAATTTTTTGTTTCTGCTTTTGTTGTTGTCACGAAAATGAGACTGAACACTTTAACCATTAGTCACTACTGTATATTGTATAGAAATAACATCAGATATATATATAGATATATATATATATATATATATATATATATATATATATATATATATATACACACGGGTACTACAACTGAATTTTCAAGACTGTTTATTGTTGGTCTTTGCAAAATTAACTTAGGCTTGGTTACTTTGGTTTTTAGGAGTTTTAGGTCTGATACTTAAGTACATATGTTTCTCTTTTAGGTAGTTTATCTGTAAGCAGAGTACTGTTCCCATATGATTTATAAAATTGGGAAATGTGTTCTATCTCCACATCGCCACCTGTCCAATGCCTGAGTAGTGCGACCTTTAGATTATTTGATTACTCCCATTTCACTATTCCAGAAACACCTTTCTTCCTCTGTGTTCCCTATTCAAGTTGAAATGTTGTAAAAACCGAGGCTTGGGCTTCCTTATTTTTCCAAAGGACGTCGAAATAAGTTTAGGCCTTTGCACCTATTTATTTTTGGCAATTTTGTAATTCTGTTCGTATTTCTGCATGGATATTGGTGAATACATCTTTATGGTTACAGTAGTAATTTGAAAGTGGGTTCCTTCCTTACCCTTAATGAATTATTACTATCTTCCACCAACTAATTATTAATTAAAAGTAATAAACGACAGATAAACACAGACCCATAATACGGTTTATGTAAGAGATTTCCCTGGCAGATTGCTAACGAAATAGACTGCTCGACAGAGGTCAGACCAGAAATGAGAAAGAAATTAGGGGGGAGGTCAGAGAAGGGGCTGGTGGCAGTCAGTGCTATTTCGTCATGTTTGAAAACTCAGTGCGCTGGGAGAAAAACCAAACGCCTCATTATCGCTGGTCATCCTAGCGAATACCAAGCATAAAGCGATGTGTTTAATTGCAAAATAGTGAGAAAAAAAAGGAAGATGAAAAAATGGTAGTGTCCAAATAGATTCGAACTGTACGTCTTTTTCAATCAATTCATTTTTCTCATCTTCGTTTTTTTCTTTTGTTCCTCCTTTCTAAGGGCAAACTTTCGGCGTTTGGTACAGCACATTTTACAGTATTTCATGACTTTTACCAAACTATTGGGAATGTGTTGTAGTCGTTAGACATTATTGCATTGCTCTCCTTTCGAATCTAAATACATGGTTACCGAGCTCTTTTCATGAAATAAGTTAGTTGTGGAATAGTTTTGTGTTTGAAGAAATGCTGGTTGTTACTGTGAACTACTCAGTAAGCAGGCTTCTTATGCTTAGTTATTTCGGAAATTACGTACGATATTTTTTCTGACATAACCCGATGATTCTTATACTATGTATATATATAATATATATATATATATATATATATATGTATATATATATATATATATATATAATATATATATATATATTACATGTATGCATGTATGTATGTGTTTATGGGTAAGACAACCGTTATATTCTAAAAATATGAATACTTATACTTACATATATCGAGGAGAAATTACAGTTTAGATATGAAAGTAGAGATTGTATACACGAAAATATCTAAGTATTATATACGAGTCAAAATATATAGGTAAAATACAGATAGATTCTTGGTCGATTTCTTGAAACATGAGGCCAGTTACATGTACGATAAAAAAAAAAAAAAAGCCACGTTGATAAACTGAAACCTTCCGAACTAGAATATTTCTCCCTAACTGCCTTTATCCTTTGTTCTTTGTGGTCATTTTACATAAAAGGTAATAAGCTATTGCTACGCCAACCCCTATATGCAAAATCTCGTTAAATCATATTCATGCTCGATTATATTCCTGAGGATTTAATTCAGTTCCACAATTCATTCAGCTGTTCGTCTACCTATAATTTTCCATTCGTCCATATATAATTTATTTGCCTTTTTATTCAGTTATCATTATTTCTTTTTTTTTTTATTAACATCCGCAATTATCTTCTTCCCCAGTGCCTTCCACGATTATCTGATGTGTGTGACGTCAGCTGCTGAGAAGGAGTGCGGAACGCAGGCAGCTAATTTTATCGAGGAGTACTCGTACCGAACAGCTGGACCTATTATACAGGTAAGGTAGCCACCATTTCTCTGAGAGAGAGAGAGAGAGAGAGAGAGAGAGAGACTACATATTCAATTGCCTTAGCTTGAGTGGCATAGCATTCTGTTTCGACCACAGCATTATTCAGTGACGTAAATATTGTCTTTTCTAAACTGACCCTGTTATAAAACCATCACCTGTGGACCGATTAGCCACTGGGAGAACCCAAATCTAAAGTGGAATTGCCAGGGAGACGCTTAAAACTGATCTAAATATATATGTCGTAATATGCACTTCGAAAGCACTTCTAGGAATAGGTAAACATAACTGTGGAAAACACGTCATGGATTAAGTAAATGAAACTGTTACAAGCTTTTTTTCCCCCTTTGAGTTTTCAATGTCGAATCTCTCAGCATCCAGTCATCGAGATTTGAACGATTTTCTCCACTGTAATCCTCTTAGGGATCAAGCATTACGACGTTTTTCTTAAATTCTCTTATGGTTCCAAAAAGCAAATTGTATTATAGTCTCATTGGGTGTCCCATAACACAAGGAGGCACTGTTCATAGGACAGAAGTACAAGTTACTAGCCAAGACTGAGTGATTAATTATAGTTTTAATATAATTCTTGTTTGTACTGTGAGTATTATAATTTAGAACCATTTTTTTTATATTAATACGAGGCAGTGAGTAAGAGGCAAAGTCAAGGTGTATTCTGATTTATTGACAAAATCTCGGACAGGTCAAGAACTCTTCCGCGCGTAAAAGTTGCAAGTGACATCAGGAGAGAGATCTATGTATACAGACAAATGTTTTCTCACACCTGGTAAAATAGTTAGCAGTTCTATATACCATTGGAAAGAGTTCAAAACATATGGTAGGAAAGCTTGCAATGTCTAACTTGGGTTCGTAATTACAATTCTAACAATGGCATAAAGTAGCCTCTGAAAAATGTGTAAAAGATCGTTTGAATTGGTAGTGCTGGATCTGTGTTTCTTGAGAGTACTTGGTACATCTCAGACTTGTTTTTGAATCAAGGATGCCCTTAGGATCCTGGTGACAGATTGGGACCTCAAAGTACTCTTCCTCTCCCATCTCCCACCGAAAGTAGGCTTAGGTGAGTGGGTCACAGTCTGGGATGTAGGCTTGTTTTAATCTGTCGGTGGAGACCCAAGTGATCCTCCCATCCACTGTCAGCTGGTACATTTTCTCTTTCCGTTGCAGTATGCTGTGTGATTCCAGGCAGGCTGGAGAATGGGGTGGGCGCTTGTATGCATCTACCCTGATAAATCCATACCTTCTTCTGTTGAGGTCTATAGGGGAAATATTCTTTCCTTGCTACATCATATGTTGTCTTTGCTGGCATGATGTTTCCCAATGCTCTACCGACATCTGGAAGAGTCATAGGTTCTGTCAGGTTTTGAAAACGTTTGCCAGTATCACCAGTACTTGTCTGTAGAGTGCTTCTGTCGGCAATGCGTTGAATGTCCTTGGTCCCAACAAGATCCATGGTAATTTATTTCTCCAATTCCTGCCATGACATCTGGCGGTGAGTGCTGATTTGAGGGAGCAATGCAGCCGCTCCACAATGCCATTCACTTCTGGGTGGTATGCTGTTGTGTGAATGAGTTTTGTCTCAAGGTTGGCAGCGAGGAACCTCCATAAGGTGATGAAGTTGGCTCCTCTGTTGCTCACTATGTACTACAGTACTCCACGCTTGCTGACCCAGCCTATCTCACACACAACTCTGCTGTCTGCGGCTTTACTGGTATTGCTTCTGGCCCTCTGGTATTCTGGTCGATGATCATGAAGAGATACCTGTACACCCTCGGAGGGGGCCAGGGGTCCCATGATAAAGACGTGGATGTGGGCTAGTTGTTGCTGTGTTATCTGGAACTCTATCCCTGTTTCTGTGTGCCTCATTATTTTTTGTTTAGCATGGGAGGCTTTCTCTTGTTCGTTTTTTTATGTGCGCCTTCATTCCCAACCTGATTTACTGCTCCAATAGGGTTAGAGTGGTTGATCTGCCCAATAGGTGGGACTGGTTGTGGGTGAGGGTGAAGACTTTCTTTCTCAATGGTAGGTATGGGAGAGGGCATTCGGTATTCATCTTGTAGGCGATGGTGTTCTCTCTCTCGTTGATGGATAGGTCACTCCTGTAAGGGCAGGGTTCTCCCGCACTAGTCACTGTAAGTCCATGTCATCCATCTGTGCCGATACGATATCCCAATCTGGATGGTGTCGATGGAGTTTCAGGAAAGAGCATCTGCAACGTTATTGGAAGAGCCCTTTTAAGTATCATGATGCATTAGTGTTCAGTTATCGACAATAGGTGACACTACTGTCTTGCTGACCAACTGTCTCTGCTTTTGGTGAAGGCATGTACCAACAGTTGTTGGTCTGTCTGCACCATGGATTGTCATCCTTCTAGCATGTGTTGGAAGGCTCTGTGGACTGCCAGTAACTTGTGGTCAAACGTGGAGTACTTTTGTTCTGCTGGTGATAACTTCTTCCTGAAGATTGCCAACAGGCAACAACCATCATCTGTCTTGTTCGAGTACCATGCCCATCACCGTATTACTCTCGTCCATGGTTTGGGTGAGGGACCTATGAGGTAAGGAAAGATTAGTGTAGTGCAGAGGTGATTGCTTTTTTGCCAAGATGAAGGTTTGTTTTTCATAGTAATAAAATGTTTTAGGTCTTCCTTTTGAGCAGTTATATATTGGAGAACCATTATTTCAGCAAGATTGGGTATGAAACTGCGGCAATAGTTGATCATTCCCATGAATTCTTGGACTGCTCTGATTGTTGTTGGCTTTGGGAAGCCTGTGATTGCTTGGACCTTCATCACAAGGGGCTTGATGCCTTTGGGGCTTATTTGGTGTCCCAGGAATTCCACTACTGGTTTTGCCTAGTCATATTTGCCCTTATGGACTATAAGTCTGTTTTCTTTTGAGTATTTGCAGGACCCATCTAACATCTCTGTGTTGTTTGAAGTTGGGGCTGAATGTGAGCAAGTCATCAATGTAGAAAATGCAGTGGGGTAGGTTGCCAGGATTTAATCCATCAGACCTTGAAAGGTCACAGCTGTAGTTAAAGGTGTACATGCCAAAGGGGGTTGATAATGGCAGTCATTTTCTATGTCCTCCATTGCAACCTGAACTTGAGGCTTTTTTGGCATTCCTGCTCATGCCATGTCTTGGAAAGCTTATTTGGCACGGGCAGTTTTTTACTGGGGCCATTCATCTAAAACAGGCATGCATAGGAGGACCTTTGGCAACTAGTATTTGGTGCTGGACATGGTGCTTTGCATGTCTGGTGAAGTCGTGTTGCAAGTTGTATTTAAATACCTCCAGGAACTACTTAAGAGGCAACCTATCTCTGAGTGGGTGGAACTACGGGGATGGGTTGTGTGATAAGCTGCTGTTTCACTATGTCCTCTATCATGATGATGGCTTTTAGGACGTCTGCTCCTAAAAGTGTGATTGTTATGTCCGCTTTGACCAACGACCAGCTGTACTGCTCCCCGCCGAATGACAAATTCATAGTACACTAATGGCAGTGGACACCTGTAGAGTGCTTGGGGGTTGAATTGAGGCATTCATCCGTGTTGGATGGTATGAACAACTTTCATGTGCTGGTGTCAACCAGGAGTCTTTTTGCTTGTACTTGGAAGAAATGCAGCTGAGAGCGGTTTGGTTTCTCTATGAGGCAACCAGTCTGCCCACTGCTTATGTTTAGTTTGTTGGGCCACGTGCACCAGTTGTTTCACATTTTCTGGCTTCATTCCCAAACCTTCAGTGGTAGAAACAAACCCCCTTGGGACATTCTTCTGTTTTGGATTTGTACTTTGGTCTGTTTTTCCACCTGAGGCTCTGGTATGGAGTGTCAGGGCCCTTTGGATCACTGTCCGTCTCTGTATCAGCTGCTGTGGCTGTTGGGCATCTGCTGCTACGGGTGGTTGTGTAGGCTCAGTCAACTTGTGGGCTTGGAGGACAGCGTCGACTATCTTCAGGAGCTCATCGAGGTCCATGGTTGATGCTCTGGGGAAGGCTGCAATTGTTTGGTGGGGCATTGTGAGTAGGACCTCTCTCACAAGGTACAACATAGTCTCTGGGCAGCCATCTTTGGCAGGAATCATAACTAGCCACTGCAGTTGCTTGTAGACATGGGACTGCCGCTGGTCTCCTATTGCTGCCCTCAGGTTGTCTTAAGAACTTCTTTGCTTTGAGGGCAGGCAGCATGCTGAAGGATAACCTTGGCTGGTTCTTCAGCACTTCGTAGGTGACAGTGATCTTTTGGTCGGCGACCCATTCTGTGATTTGTTCAAAGAAGTCATCTGGCAAGAACTCGAGGATGGCATGGCTTTGCAGAATGTGGAGGAGATCTTATACCTGAAGATGGTCTCTGCTCTGAAGAACGAGGCCTCTAGGTTATGGGTTGTGAAGGGTGGCAGGCAGATGCTTGCTGCTGCTGTGGCATTGCTGTTGGATATAGGCTAGTGCTGGCAGTGTCAGTCATCTTCAGGGGCATCAGTATGATGAGGCGGCAATAAGAGGCAGAATCAAGGTGTAATCTGATTTCTTGACACAATCTCGCATAGGTCAAGATCTCTTGTTTGTGTAAAAGTAGCATTTTTGACATTGGGGAAAAACAGAGATATCTATATGAAGCCTTATGTGTTTTCTCACACTTGGCAAAGTGGTTAGTAATTCTATATACAAATTGGAATGTGTTCAATACATATGGTTGGAAAGCTCGTAATGTCTGACGATTTGTAATTACAGTTCCAACGGTGTCATAAAATAGCTTCTGAAAAATGCGTCAAGATCGTTTGAATCAGGAGCGCTGGATCTGTGTTTTATGAGATTACTCGGTGCATCTTGTAGAATTTTGTTATTGAAGCAAGGATGCCCTGAGCGTCCCAGCGACTGATCTGGACCTCACAATATAAGTAATATCTTCTGAAATCTTAGCTAACATATTTCCCTTGTGGTCAACTAGCACTTTGAGACGCAGCTGGCTTGGCATTCTATTTTCATTTACAGGAAACTATACATCTCAAGAGTTATTTTTCAGTCGCATCCGGAGTTCATTCCACTTTCAAACCTGAAGACAAAAAAATGCATTAAAGACTCGTTTATTTCAGTCTTGATCAAAAAGACAAAGTTGCTGAAGAGATTAGCAACATTTCTATATAATCCTTAAGAACCTGAAAAGTGAGTGTCCTCCAAGCTCTTCACATTCTCTCTCTCTCTCTCTCTCTCTCTCTCTCTCTCTCTCTCTATCTCTCTCTCTCTCTCTCTCTCTCTCTCTCTCTCTCTCTCTCATCTTATAAAGGGAAGAGACATTGGTAGGTCTTGATGGGGATTGAATGGGTAGGTCCAGGTCGGTGGTCTTAGTCTGGGTGTGTTTTGGCGGGTGGGTGGGGTGAAGGGGGAGGGGCTACTTCCCAAGGGAGTGTTCCAGCCCCATTGGCCCTTCGGCCGAAGGCGCACCATGAGGTTATTGGAAGTTACAAAAAACGCCTTTCCCATCCATAATCCATTTGCCCCGCCGCCGCCGGACCTCTCCCCACCTTTTATGATGTCGAAGTTATTTTCCCATTCTCCGAAAGAAGCCTCCTTTTGAAATGGCATTCGTAGGCGCGGATGCCTACTTTGGCGTATCAAACGAAACTTTCATTTTCATGGCGTCTTAGCAGTGGCCATTTCATTTTCCTTGTGTGTGCTGCAAAATAAGATATGAATTTCCATCGACGGTTTCAGGAATTTGAAGCTAGTTAGATAAAAGTACATTGCTCTGTAATGCTCAGTTTAACAAAAAGACTATTGGTAAGCTGAATAAAATTTCCCTGTAGATATTAATAAAATGTTACTACAAAATACAACGATAAATTCCATAAGTGATATTATATGAAAAAGGCCTACTCGGGTTTGTAATGAAACTTTCGTTCGTTATACTCAAGAATTTTGGGGCGAATTGAGTAACTCCTATAAATGGATGGTGGACCTGAAATTAAATGTTTTAGATAGCTGATAATAAAACTTGTTTTTAGGGGTAATATGAATATTCCTTATACCATGCAATCTGAAATTTTAAGGTGTTCATGAAAGATACATCGAATTAATCATATCCTAAATTTATTAAAATACCCATCAGCTCATTGATCTGTACTTTTTTTTTTATAATACTGAGAAACAGTTTCATCGAAATATTTGCAGAATTGTTCACTTTTCCCTCTTTCTTTTCAGACACGGTGTAAAGTGTATGTGCCTGGCAGCTTACAGTGTACACACAGCACGGCGGCTCTAAGCAAAGGAGCCTCCTTTCTTGGACTTTCACTTCTTGTGGTAGCTCCTTTAATTCTTCATCACCTGCTGTAGTTAGATTCCGTAAACGACTCGTTGAGAAGGCGGCTCAAGACTGCTCAGAAAAACAATCAAGAATCGAAATTTTGTAGTCCTAAGGAGGTCACTGTATTGCCTGGAGGCTACGAACGAGACCTTGGGCTGCTCTAAGTATCACGAAGCACCATCTGACGCTTCCATGAAGTCAAACGTGATATCCAGAAAGTTTCTACAAGAACATATCACTAAAATTTTGGGGAAAACTAGTTCGGTTCTCATGTTACGTCAGTTTTCATCTGGATTTTCTGTTTATGGAAGTCAAAGGGAAATATCCTTATTCTAATTTTTGTGGTTTTAATAATTTCATGCAGTTGTTGGTCGGTATTGTATCTGTGTTATTTTGAGTTTTCATAATAGAGGCTCACTTAGTCATCAAAAGCTCGTAGAAATGAGCTTACTAAACCCATGACAAAACATTAATGCTGACCAACAACTTTGAAGAAGGACGCTGGGGTAAAACCTTCATACAATATTTGTTTTATCACGGATACTTCCGGCGTCTAGTAGATGTTATTGTTATTGCGGTGCAAACGCTGCTATGTCATGTCAGTTTTATATGATGATCGAAAAGATAATAGAAACTAATTCTGGCCAATATAACACTGCAAAGGAGATGGAATTCTCAAAGTAACTGTGAGTTTGTTGAATATTCAAAATGATTTGGTATGAAAATGTACAATTAAGATTTATTTTGGCTTCTGTTGAAATGCTTTGCAAAATATTTGCCTTTGAAGTATCTGTTGTCGTCAGTAGTGTTGTCATTTTATTTATAGTAGACACAGAACTCATTAAATTGTCGACAAGAGAGGCACATGGGTCGAAAAGAATTGTCAAGACAAACGACAATACTCCAATAATGATTTCTGTTTAGCTCTTTTTCTGTGACGCGACAACTGTCATAATTTTACGAAAGTCTAACATTTAATACTGTATATATGATGCATTCCATTACTATCTTAGCAAGAAGAGAATATCGATATTAACGGTAGATAGTTATTGTCAGTGCAGTGAGGTTCGATGTATCAATACCTCGCGCATTTATAGACCACATTTTGTAACTTGGTTTATTCTTTCTCTGGATTCTGATGGCCACATATCCTCCTGTCATTCTTGCAGTCGTTATTTGTCTTCCAGAAGGCAGAGGTGACGAGGGAAATCAAAGGTATGAAAATAAACGAAGTAGTCCGGAAAAAATAATACTTTCGAATATTTTTGTGACAAAGAAAATTGTAAACATCTATTTGTGAATGGAAGTTTTTGCTTTTTTTATAAAGGTTAAGGGTCGAGGTTTAATATAAAACCTCCATGAAGTTGATAAATAACAACGTGTAGCAATCGTTGCAACACCATTAGCTCATGAATTCGCGCAGTACACGGTCTGAATGGTAATAATGAATTTCGTGTAATCCTAAGTCACAGAAACCGAGATTTCCTTCACTGGAGATCAGTTGTTTTGTGGCATGAACGTTCTGGCATTGATGCTGTCTTTCGTGAAGAGATGTGATCAAAGTGTGAAAAGCAAAGTGAAGTGAACGAATCTGTCATGTTTTTTCGTGTTCAAGAAATACAGATGCATCAGAAAAAAATCCTCCTGCAATGAAGTCTTGTGTCAACTGCGAAAACTGTTTTTCTTAAGTGACTGGTTTGGTGGAAAGGAAATGACAGAGGCAATTGATTCAGTTCAATTGTGAAGGGCTGCATTTAATAGTTACAAAAGTATTTCTCTTCAAAATTAGAGAACTATAATCAACATAATAGAATTTGGTTGTGATACTTTCACTGGAGAACTTAATACAGAAGAGGAGTGTATTCTCAAAATATTGTGGCATATATATATATATATATATATATATATATATATATATATATATATATATATATATAATATATATATATATATATATAGTGTGTGAGGGTTGCGTGTAAGCATAAGTACATATGATTACTTATTATATATAATATATATATAATATATATATATAATGCAAATATACATATACATATATATATATATACATACACATATGCATACATATATATGTTTGTACTACGTATATATGTATCAAAAGCCACATATATTAATCACGTGACTTCCTAAACTAGTTGGAGTTTTTCAGTGCCATTCAGCTGTGATCTCTTTATCATATATATTAAGTTAGTTGACTGCAATCATTATATACTTGTATTTCTGTACTTATACAATACTTCATGTTATTTCTCCTTTCATGTAATAGTTGCGAAGTATGAAATGATCACCTGATGTGAAGAATCACTTGCGTAATGATTTTTTTTTCTCTGTCGTTAATTGACAGTAGAGCTTTTTATATGGCTGGAAATCAGTTGAGTAATAGTAGGACTACTAGAGAAATAATAATAATAATAATAATAAAAAGAGCCTTATGTTCTGAGCCTTTCCAGGCTTTGCTACAGACACAGACCAGCCAATATTTCTTGTCAGATTCTTGACCTGAACGATATTTTCTTTCCTCTGTTACTACCATGCTTAAACAATATCTGACCAATGGGATAAGAGAAATGAAGAATAGTTTGTGTAAAGATATTATAGTTGACAGTTTCATATTTTCTATAGATTCTAGTGAAAGATTTTTGTGCATCATTGTACAGTGGTGAGTCTCTCTGCTGTTACATATATTTATGTGGTGGTGTACATGGAACATGCTGGTCTGTACATAGCTGCCTAGCGATGCTTCGTTGAGTATTGTTGTACTTATTATATACTGCTCACTTGGGAAACTTAGAGGCTATAATGATAATGGTTATAATTATAAGACATTTGTTAATATCAAAGATCTGTTTTGCCTTGGAACGAAACTCTCTCCCTCTCTCTCTTCTGATATTTATTCCGGGCAATGTAAACAAAAAATATTTATGAAGACATGTAATTTAACTTGGAATATATGGCGTATAGTATAGGATTTTCTTGTTACTGTGAGACTGCGAAGTACTAATCAATGCCTATTGAACAGGATAAAAGTTAAAGATGCCACCAGTCATTAAAAGAAGTACTTTAACCACAAGAAGCAAAGGTCATGTGCATAGATTATTATACAGATTTAAAACTGGCTGGAATGAAATCACTCTCACCTGTAAACTTGGTAGAAGTTCTCTTGTCTCTCCTCTCTTATTTTTCTCTTAAGCTTGTACACCTTTCTCTTAATTTCTTTTGGAGTTGGCACCATTTCGTACGCACTAGATTCCGGTCGACCTTTCCACTCAAGTCTCGCTGTAGAAGCTTCCCTGAAGGAAATAGTATATCATGATGAAAAGGATAATGACGTTCACCTGGTTGTCTATTTTTATATGTATCTGTATATACAGTAATATTGAACTTCCATTCATTTTTCATTGTGTTGTGTGATGCATACCGCCTCGTAGTAACATGGTATATTTGTGTTATAGAAATGGGAATGCAATGGAAAGATTTGGAAAATGAATCATTAGACATAATAGGAAACTCCCATGACAGACCCATTCTTCCCGTGATTATCTGCTGAGAATGGCTGCTGAGCAGAGACCCGGTCTTTGGTGCAGTTCCCCCTTCAAGGATGTCGCCCACCTATCATATGGCAAAATGCATTTTTGGCCAAAACTCTCGCCAAATTTCTCCATTGCTTTCTCTTCGCTGAAACGTTTACCAAATGTGAAAGACTGAACGTGAGGAAGCGTTATATAAAATGCTGTTGTTCCCATTGCTTTATCTCGCCCGGTATTCCTTCTAGCTGGTAAACAAGGAGTTGAGGGTTGGGGGAGACACGTTTTGCCTCGACTCCTCTCTTCTATACACCCATTACTATGTATACATACACACACACACACACCCAACGCCCATCCTTTTCCTGTATCATTTTCACTGGTTCTTTTCATGTAATGCCTCTAAGTCAGTATTGTAATAAATTAATAAAACCTGTGCACTTGTCTTTCTTCATGTCAAAACTCCTTTGATTTTTGTTCCACGTACGTGTACCAGCGGCGTGTGAGGGACTCCCGCACAAACAATTTCATTGAGGTAAGTTCGAATGTTCACTGGTGCCTACATGTTACTATGGCAGTCGACAAAGATAATGATATTTGGCTACTCTGTGGTTAGTAAGGGAAACGACGAAATGATGCCGAGTGTTGTAGTGATATTCTTTGTTTGAAATTGTAATTAAAGACTCTTCAAAGCCGACGACTTTCGAGATGACCTCTTCCTGAGATAATTCTGTGGGAGAGAGAGGCAAGGCGCAAACAAGGGGTTTGAGGAAAACAAGCACGAGTCCATTTCTAGCTCCTTGTAGCATCTCGCCAACCTTTGCTGCTATCAAAGTTGCAAAAACCAGCTGCAAAAATGAAATAGTACATCTTTGCAATATTAGTATGTGACATCACCTCGACGATCAAGCGTAACTTCAGATATCGTCAATTCATTTTCGTAAAAAAATGTACAACATGAAATTCTACATGAACGACCAAAAGAAACACTATATTGCTAAAGAGTATTAATGAGTATTAATTTGTTCCCCAAGTCACCGATGTAAATAACATTTAACATTGTCTGACACTCCCATCATCGTATAATTTCGTGGACGGCAGAAATAATTTAATTTTGTTTGGAAGTCGCTCGAGTTTCTAGAGGCATAATCATTAGAATTCTATCTTTAATGAGTTGCGAAAAATTATGCACCGGCTTATTTATTTTATCATTTTTGGGGGTGGGCGGGGGAGCGGTTACAAGAGATGATGTCTTAATTAGGACCCTCGCTCATTACAGCATCAAATCTCAAGCAAGGGAAACGTGGACAGAATTCTTGCTCCGTGGTTCATGTCTAAGAATAGAGCATCATTTATGCTTACGAATAAAACAGCATTACCATAAATTAGTTTAATGAGACGACAGAGTCATATTACTAAACTCTCACAGAGCTCTCTGGAATAACTTGCTCTCACATGAGAGTAAATGAAAAGTGTGAAATGAGGCAAGGGAAATTTTCTCTATTAACCAACGTGCAAGTATCCTCTGCAGATCGGGATTACCTAATTACTTGGCGTAACTAACAAGAGAATGATGTTATGAGTACATCTTTTTCGAATGAAAAATATTCACATTAGCCACTATCCGCTCAAATCTTTCCACATGACTCAGCCATCTAAAAACGTCCTCGTCCATTTTTTCCACTTACGCTAGCCCTTTTACTACTACTACTACTACTACTACTACTACTACTACTACTACCATCTGTCTCAACATTGTTCACCCACTTCTTGTGTTTTTATTCAACATATACTAAGCAGATAATTCATCTTTAAAACTTCAATATTTTTTTTTACATTCAGAAACCTGCAAACTTCACTTCACAAAGGAGAGCTGGCTCAACAATTCATTTATACATCTAACATTGGCTTCCACAGGCTTCAAACTTCCTTCCAGCCTTTTGCACATACCTACCCTACGAATCTCCCATGCTTTACAATTCTTAGCTACTTGAAATATCAGTCTACTCTAACGGATACAAATCCATCCACCTCCTGCCAAGATAAAAGTATGGAAATGTAGCCGAGTTTATTAACGAAAGTGTTTTTAGCCCGTCTCAGAACGGCAAAACTTTCTAAGTGCGGAGGTCCATAAGGCCCAGGCCACACTAGTGGGCACTGCCCCACTGGCAAGCACTGTTCCCATAACCCGTTTCAGCGCCTCAGCGGCGTGGTTGGTATGGTATTAGTGTCCCACCTCGGTGGTCGCGGGTTCGATTCTCGGCCATTCCATTGAGGAGTGAGAGATGTGTATTTCTGGTGATAGAAGTTCACTCTCGACGTGGTTCGGAAGTCACGTAAAGCCGTTGGTCCCGTTGCTGAATAACCACTGGTTCCATGCAACGTAAAAAGCACCATACAAACAAACAATGCAAACATAACCCGTTTCACTATACTGACTGGCCGAGTATGGAGCCAGAACGAGGCGATTGTCTGGTAGCAGTGCTTCAGAAGCGAGTGAAAATATAATAAACAGCTGGAAGTGCCCGACGGATATGCCCGCTATTGTGGACAGGTCATAACGCAGCAACACTTCGCCTAATGAAAACATTTCGCTGAAATGTCACTTGTCGAACGTTGTATAGTATGTCATTGTGCTCTTGCATCTTATTTATGCAACGGAAACTAATCTGCTTAAAAATGAACGCTTTATGCAATGGTGTTTCAAGTACAGTGCAATACAAAAATAACTCGTGTTAAAATATAGTACCTTATGCGTATGTAGCAAGAATCACCACCTGCATAAATACAAGAAGCAAAAATTCATAATAACGTTCAGATTCAGTAAAAACGTCCCAGATATTACAAATGCATTGACGTAATCATGACAGAATATCTATCTGGGATTAACGAAACCTTTCTTGCCTGGTTGGTTGCACAAAGCTTCCCCCTTTCAGCTTTAAATTCGCCGAGTCACTGACAGAAATTATCCACACGTATATATAATATATATGTCTTTATAAGCAATGATCACCGAGGACATACATAATAATAACCTAATAATAAGACACGAAGGTAATTTCATACAACGCCACAAAAACAAAATTAAGTATCCGCACCTTTCTCAAATATGTAGACTTACGACCTAAACCATATATAATGACAACTCTACAAGGATACAATAAAATAATTCTTTATTGCGTAGTATTTCTTTTGAAATCACGGTAGTTATCGGTACTGAAAAATTCTTTTAAAATATACGAACTCTGTGGCGTTTATGGATAAAATGTGCTTAGTGCATGGTATTTGAAAACTCATTCACGCACTTGTGATTCTAGACGAAAATATATATCTAAGGTTTGTGTATATATTTATTCCTAATTACTTAGATGTCTCCGTTTCGTTTGCATAGCACGGACATTCTCAACTTGATTAAGCATGTATGTTGTGATAGAGAGAGAGAATAGCCCCCTCTCTCTCTCTCTCTCTCTCTCTCTCTCTCTCTCTCTCTCTCTCTCTCTCCCCTTCACCCCTTCTGCCTTGTGGCGTCCTTTTTTTCGCGCCCTGTCTCATTTATATTCATAGAGGTGGCAAATATAATCTCTGTGGAGATTTCACGCCAATGATGATAATTAAGAGTAAAATATTCCATTACCACATTGGCATCATCTTTATCACCGACATCGCTCCAGGAGGGAGCGGAAAGAGTCACCTACACTGCATATTCTGTTTGTTCACACAAACGTCAAGCGACGGTGATGGTGATAGTGACGTTGGTGATAGTGATGATGATGATGATGATGAAGGGGTGGAGGAAATGTTTTATTACAGCGTGCTGGATGCTTCCCGTTCACAAAGTGGTGATGGTTTCGACATTTGGGTATGAAGGCAACTCTCTCTCTCTCTCTCTCTGGTTTCGCTAGAGGCCGCTTGTGTGACAGATTGGAAATCGCATTCAGTATAAGGCGACTCTCTATACTAGCGTTTATACAGTAGCTTTTATGCTTATACATGTATTCATGTAATTACATTGTTACATTGTAAGGAAGTTTAAGGTTGGAAACCTTCAACATTGGTAGGAAAGGAAAAACCAGTCTCTCTCTCTCCTCTCTTCGCCTCTTCCTTCTTTCGGCCTCTCTCTCCTTTCTCTCTCTCTCTTCTCTCTCTCTCTATCTCCTTCTCTTCTCCTCTCTTCTTCTGTATGTGTATGTATAAGCATTATTCTAAATTACTCTAAATTTATTCCAACGTTGTGTCAAATTTTACTTGTTTGCGATTTTCTAGAGAATCAAAAAATATATTTCGAAAAATTGGCAAAATCTAACTGAATTAAAATTGCTGTTAATAAACATATAACAAGACGCAAATGCATTTAAAACTTACGAAAGATTCACGACAGTGAAATAAATTTCACAGAATACGGATTACAGAATATTGAAATATTTAACTATCATACATATACAAAATCATCGTTCATTCACTAGCCTGCTGGTACAAAGAACAGAACACAACTGGAAATGCCAACAAAGTTACGAGAAAGGAAAAAATATGAAAAGATAAAAACGACTGAGTAGAGGAAGACTGTGTATAAAATTCGGGAACAAGTATAGGTTAGTTTTGACTGTTCACAGTATATATAAGTTAATCAGTTTGATTTTTACTTTGGCCTATAAGTCAAGTTTTCATTTTTAATTTCAGTTTTACATATTTGGTTGCATGGGGAGATCCCCCTTTCCTTGACTACGATAATAATAATTGCTTCCCTAAAACAGCAGTTTACAAAGACCAAAATAACCTTCATAGTAAACAGGTTTCTAAACTGGCTACGGTCGTTACTGTTCCCTAAATGAAGTTTTAAGGTAGTCAGCCATATACCAAAGACAATCCATTTAGGAGGGAGTTCACGAAGGTCCCAAGCAAACACTTTTTGGTGCCTTTGATGTTAAGCTAATTCCCAAAAACTCTGGGATTACTGAAGGTCTCGTCTGGTTTAAGGATCGCCCGAGGCCTTACATGACGTTTAATACGATTTACAAATATACGTTCCGCCGGATGTGATTCGGGGACTTGTGTCAGAGCTACTAAACGTCTGCTCAAGGTAACAAATTGACTTCCATGGGGAAAGGGGTCGGGGTGGTCAGCAGGTTACCGTACGAGGAGCAGGGAGTCCAACCCCGGAATATCCAATATATGCAATCATGCCAAAATATATAAAACTGGAATTAAAATTTTAAAGTTGACTATTACTCGAAAAAAATCACAACTGGGGGAAAATGATCATCTCGTCATATTGC
Source organism: Macrobrachium nipponense (assembly GCF_015104395.2). Classification (NCBI taxonomy): domain Eukaryota; kingdom Metazoa; phylum Arthropoda; class Malacostraca; order Decapoda; family Palaemonidae; genus Macrobrachium; species Macrobrachium nipponense. The sequence goes on along the minus strand of NC_061110.1, from coordinate 92,755,284 downwards.
TATTCGGACCCTCTGTGAAATATAGCATACTTTCTTTGCCTTGGTCCGCCTTATCATCCTACCTAATATATATATATATATATATATATATATTATATAATATATATATATATATATATATATATATATAACCGAGCAAATTAATCATTCGGCACTGGTTAATCAAAACTAAACAAGTGACAACTCTCTTACCTTTAGTTGCTGACTGTCTCTCTCTCTGGAAACGATACCAAGCTAGGCTAATGAGTTCTCGTAAATACAAAAATATGCTTTTTATTTCCCAAACTAGCTGAACATGGTATGGAACAAAGTGACTAAAAGACGTCACATAAAGAACTAAGTCTGACCCACAAAAAACTGTAAATTGTCATTCTATTCTCCTGAATTAGACTAAGTAATCACTCCCAAACTCCCAAATTGTTAATCACTACATTTCAGTAGTCAAATCTTTTAGAGAATCCCATTCTCTAGTATAATGCCATGGGCCCATCTTTCGATGGGCTTCTTTGACCCCGTGTCCTCCAAACCGTCCTTATTGCTTGTCTTAGGAGAGTGTGTCCTTTCTCCCCAGTGTCGGGCCGTTGGACCCATCATTACACGCACAAACACATGTACATATCGGACACACCTTAAAATCACATAGCAACTAGGCTGTACAGATCCCCGGCCTCACAATGCATGATTATCAATTCCATTCTTTCATTTCAGCAAGCTTCGAAAAGGGCTTGTCGCTAGGCTCTCTCTTATCTCAAGCAAAGAAAGCTGAAGTATTACAATTCACCGATACATTTGCTTTGTCTTCTGAAAAAATATATATTATATAGTGATAGTAAGTATATATATAATAATATATATAATATATATTTATTATATTTAGCATTAACATAATATATAATAATAAAATTTTTAAAATACATTAAACCATTATATATATAATATATTATATATATATATTATATATTATACGGGGCCATATATATTATTATACATTGAACAATATATACATTACCATACAATTATATTATTATATAATTAATATATATTATATAATCATTATCATATAATATAATATATAAAGATAAATAAGGGATAATAACTATATATATATATATTTACAATTATTAATCCTTTAATATATATATATATATATATATTAATATATATATGATATATAGATATATCTATATATATATATATATCTATATATATATATCACTATATATACTATAGATATATATATATATATATATATATTTTCATTTGAACACTTGAGAACCATCCTAATGTCCTTGATAAAATCCTTCAACTATTGACACTCGAACACTTAGGAAACTTCTTAGGACTCATGATAAAGCCTGTGGAAACCCTGACATTCTAACACACGACAATCCTATTCACATCTGGGGAAAATCCCATAATCCTAGGTAAATCCCTTTCGATTTTACCAGATGAACATTATGGGGTCTATACCAATTTCAGTGACAAAGCCCCTGAAATATTGGCATTCGAGTTCCTGGACAACTTCCTTTATAAAACCCCTGAAGTATAAATGCGTATTGTTATCTGCAGTTGCACATAGCTGTAAGAATATATTACGTGTATTTGGATTATAAAGAAGAATATGGCCCTAATCCTTTATCACAACCTTTCAAAACCCTGCGATAATTCTTGGGGCTTTGACTTCATGTAACTTTGACAATTCCAGCCAAAATACCCAAACAGGGAACCAGAGTTTGATGATGGGGGAACGAGTTTGAAAACCACAAGTTCGGTGGTTCCTACATAACCCAGTCACCAAACATCAATTATTGACACACACACACGCCCCTTTTTTTTCATGTCTCGAATTTTTTTTTCTTTTTACTACTAACTACTACTACGACTAACTACGACTACTTAAGCCAGGATGAGAATGCGTCAATAACCTTAAACCCAAAAATATCATCTACTTGTTTATAGTCTAATATTCTGTTTATTTACGAACAGTGGTGAATGCACTACACTTGGGAGTATCTATTCTATTGATGACTGATGAATTATATGGTAAAAAAATATCATTTTTATTATCATTTTTATTATTATTGTCGTTGGTTTTCGCTGGAGAAAAATTCCTATCTCCTTCAGATAAATGTTTCCATCTTCAAAAATTAGTTTTTTAATTCGTCGAACAACGTAGTAGGTTAATATTTTTCACACTCAATGGCCACTCCCAATACCACGAAACATACCCACTTACGAAATGTCTGCAACACGGGAGTATATTTCAAGCATCTCTAGGCTTGATGTCCCTTTAATTTTTACCAACTGTTACATTACATATTCCATAATTATCAATAGCACTGGAAAGTTTTAGCTGGCAATATGCCTTTTCCAATAACGTCTGAAATAACATTAGCAATCTTACTCTCAGGGGTGAGAGTTTAGCCAATGAACTGTACAGATCTTTTTATCAAAGTCATTAAAAAAACATCAACAACGGGTTTTCCATGGGAAAATATGTATTCGGTATTTGCCATTCCACTGTGGTATCTAGATCGAATCTGGGTTTTTCCCATTAATCATAGCGTGAGAAATGGATTGCGCCTTCGTTAAACTTCCGTTCTGCACTTTACTGAAGCTATAACGCATTGAGTCTATCAATTTAAATTAAGTTAGTACGTCCCAGGGTAGCTCCATATTACTTGAGCAACTTTTATTAATATTTCTTGCTTAAGACTGAAAGGTACTGCTTAATTGAATTATGTGATAATTGAGAGAAAACGGTTCATTTGATGTAATATTTCGTTTCCATTGAAGAGAAAACAATGGCTTATCGTGATTTCCAATAAATCCTAGCTATTCATGCCTCATCTCTTTTCAAACCCTGATCTCAGAAAATTGTGAGCTAGTTAAACTACGATGGTTATGTCATGAGACCTGCCATTCTTCTGTTATGAAGAACCTTAGTACAGTAGTGGGTAGCAGACAATATACGTGACAAGGTTATGTAGATTCTTGCTTATCATCCTAGTGCACCACAAATCATTGTCTGTCGTGTACTATGTTTTTAATTGTTGACGAACCCCACTAATATTTCCCTCACTGCTTGCCTCTGAATAATATTCTATAATTGTCAATTTAAAGAACACACGAATACCATACAATGTTGTTACATACTACTGCTTCAGCCAAGCGGTGAATAAATCTCAACAAATTCTGGTGCAACTGGTAGCAATCACTAAACAAATTACAAAATACAAACATGTAGTACAGGAAAGGCCCTAATCTAACCTATGGTTAGGCTAACCTTGATAATCACAGAAAATCTGGAACAACCCCACAACTTAATCTGACCATCAGCACTGTAGGCATGGAAGGAAAGAATGGAATGCATTTTCACCAAACCTAGGGATAGGTGAACCTAACCTAAGACCCATTAATCAAAGGATACCTAAACCAAGAAACTCCTGAAACTTATACTATAGTGCTGCAGTCACAGTTAAATATGGAGAGGCATCCTGACCTAACTTTCCTTAACTTAAACTTAGCCTACCTTGCTGTGTGCTGGAATGTTACCAGTATATATCATTGTGTACATTACAAAATTTATTAAACTCCTTGAAAACAACAATGAATTTAGAAAAGTACTAGGTACAGTAATCATAAAAATTATTCACTAGTGTGAAGGGCAAGTGCATTGGATTATGTTTCCAAGAAATATCCACCCATCATTATGTTAACCAAATCTACCCTGCGTGATGGGCCATGATTGACAAACCTTCTAATACATTATGGCAATTCAAGTTTTGGCAGAAAACATTATTTTGGTACAAAATTCCAGTAACAAAGAATGAAAATCTGAAATGTATAACATCGCCCCTTAGGTATGGAGAAAAACTGTAGACAATCATTAGTCAATTAATTTCATATATATTATATATATATATATATTATATATATATATATACTATATATATGTATTAATATATATATATACCTAGTATATATATATATATATATATATATATATGAAAATTAGTTGACTAAATGATAGGTCTTGAGATGACAAAATTCATTCATATATAATTATATTATATATATATACTATATATATTTTATATATATATATATATAATATATATATATATTGATTAATGAAAAAGATTTAGTCTTGATGACCCAAAATTTTGACCTTATATATATATAATATATAATAAATTATAATAATAAATATAAATAATAATATCGTTTATAATTTTGTCATCCCAAGACCTATGTTTATAATAAGTTTGATTGACCCAGGAGAGAAAATTGGATCTGCATGAACTGGCATGGTTCAAAATTTATGAATCACAAGGTAAACATTGGATAAAAAGTTTAATTTCTATAATCTGTATCAGTTACATGGATCGTCCTAATCTAACCTAACCTCCGGGACAAGACCCTACCTGACCCGAGGTCTTTGTTCTGATCTGAACCCTCCCACTAAACAAGACTTAGCCTTGAGCACTATACGACACAGTCAAATACAACGTTTACTGACCTGTCATCCCTAACCTAGGACGCCAGTTCCAACATGGACAAGGGGCAAACCACCATCTTGCCCTGATCTAGAGTGGCAAAAACTAGGATGGATGGATTATGAAATTTAGGGACAAGACCAAGCACTGGGACCTATTATGGTTATTCAGCGCCAGGTGCAAAAATTAGATTTTATGCTATGATCTTCGGTCTCCTTAACATGTTTAGTGCGAAGTTCAAGGACGAATCTATCGTGAATGCACAGAGGCAGATATTTACCGTCTTTTATGCTTTACCATTCTTACCAATCAGGCTGGTATTGAACACGGCATTCATATTAGTGATTTGCTGGTATTAAATAAAACTTTATGGGGCAACGTCATTATATTTTCATGTAAAATGTGATAATGGTTTAAAGTAAAATTTGAATTGTCTTTGTCTTACCTTAGGTTTTGGAGGTACTACTAACGCTGTTCCACCTGGCGGCTGGCCCCCAATAATAGGCACTAGCTCCAGTAAGTTCATAGCAAAACTGTCTCTTCTGGTGGAGAGGGTTAGCCAACTTCCCGATGATAAAGCGTAGCTGTGGGTAACTTGATTCTGCATTTGAAAGTTATCAAATGACTCCAACCACAACTTCCTTTCCTATCTTGCAAGGCAGCCGCAGCAAAAGTAAACACAATACATCCGGAAACTTCACCTGGAAAAGTTGCTTACTTTTTATTGAGGCTTGTTACCTAATATTGACCTAGTTTCAACGAGTTGCTCACACAATATACAACTGATATAGGTGAGACAATGTCCATGAAACCTCTAAATACCATTTTACCAAACAAAATCATGGAATTCAAGCATACTTTGGTCGCTAAATCAACAAGAAAAGGTTACACAGTAACGTTTCTTTCCATGCAAACCGATCCAACAAAGATGTCCTCTTCTTCCACTAGAAGTCTATGCTATGACTTGCCTAGTAGGAGGTGTTAAGTCTATAATGTATAAAAATAAACATCTGTACCCGTAATAATCTCCAGCTACGCTTTGCAATATGGGTTTTTTTTTTTTTTTTTTTTTAATATAGAACCTACTAAAAATCAAGACGATATTCTAGATGATGTGCATCGCTAAAGAATACTAAAAGAATTTTTACACTTAACATGTATATATAATACAGTTCAACGTCTCCTCACTGGTTTCATAGATCCCACCCCGCCGACGCTAACGCACAATATACATATTCAACATTAACACCCATGAATGAATGTTAACAGAAGGTTAGGAAAGATTTATCTCTAAAAAATTTTGCGTTTAATGGAAGCTCTTGAAGCTTCTTTAACTTGCGCACAGTGAATGTTAACTAACTTAAAATCAGTCCCTGGCGAATTAAGAATAACCGCTTCTGTAATTAGAGCTTAATGACCAAAGCCGTAGCTTATATATAGGCTAGCTATTAGTACTCAGTAAACACGGGGGAAAATTTATCTTTTAAATGTCACTGCTTATGAATCAAGCTAAGTGAACAGACAGTTATGAATTAATTTCAGTTCCCGGATAACATTTAAGTATTCTACATAAAAAATAATATAAACATTTGCAAAAGAACGAATTAATTTCAGTTCCCGGATAACATTTAAGTATTCTACATAAAAAATAATATAAACATTTGCAAAAGAACGATATCAATCTTGCGATAACCATTACCGTAGAATGAGATTTATGCGAATAAATAATTCTATTTGTTTGTTTCTTAGATCAATAAATTATTTCTGGGGTATAAATTTGTTCCATTATTTCCTTCATTTTTTGTAAATATACACATACATACACAAACACATATAGAGACATTTTTAGGAATACACACTGGCATGCATAAATTTACACACACACACACACACACACACATATATATATATATATATAATATATATATATATATAATATATATATATGTGTGTGTGTGTGTGTGTGTGTGTGTGTGTGCGTGTGTGTGTGTGTTACACTGCGTACTCGGATGCCTATTTAGATGATCACTTCCACGTGGTATAAGAATGTCTGTTGTAGAAATGAAAAAAACGGCAATACCATACCCAGCCTTTCCCCGAGTACATTCAACGCTAGGATAAATAATTATCCAAATCAGCGAGAATTCCGATTTTTTTGGTTGCTTCACTTGACGGATACGCTCTTCAATTCTGACATGAAAATAAAATAAACTACAATATTGCACATATACTACATACAAAAACAATTTCCATCCACTGGCAACGACTGAAGAAACAAAAAAGTCGTTTATGAAGACGAGATTTCTCCGGTAAGAATAAAATGTGACTACCACACACCAAAAGTCGGTAGTAGTCACCTAATTACCAATACAAACACCTTCGTACATAGGAATTACTCACGAAGGGTGACCAGGAACTAACTAATGGTGCATTGATACTGTCAAATTTATACAGGTAAAATTACTACATGTCTATACCTCCCTGCCAATTCCAGGAAAACGCAATCTTAAATCAATTCAGTAAAATACATCATCGTGAACGAATGACCCGCCCGAATAGCCTATAATCGCCATCAATATTCACAAAGTTGTGAGCTGCCTATCAACATCTGTTAACGTCACACCAAAGACCAACCCCAACCCCCCCCCCCCCCCCCCCTCAACTTGTTCGTTAACACATACCTGCTACACCACTGGCATAAAGGTCGACCAAGACTTCACGCAAGACGGAGGCCTATAGGCCTAATAGTTATAGCCACTCAGATCTCATCGGGAAAGATATGTAACCAAGAACTATTACTACGAGTCTACGATCTCACTTCCAGTCTTCCAGTTCCAGCAAGTAAACGCAGCTTGTGTTGTTTCTCAAAGTCGTATCTGGTGGTTGTAATGAATCTCGAAGTTTACATCAAATGTAAGTTAAATGGCAATTCCAGATTGCTCGGATTAAAATGGAATAAACCCAAATTGACAACAAACTTATACGAGATAACACGCGTCGGTACGTTTTTGTAAGTTTTCATGTACCTACCTAGTATGTACTTATATGGACGGCCAGTAATTCTTTTAAAAAAGAGGAAGATGAAAAATACACACGTAAAAAAACAAAGAAAAATTCTGACTTATTTAATAAGTTCTGGCCACATGCACATTGACGCCTCAAAAAGCAAATATGCCAAGCATTCTCAAAAGTTGGAAACATGATAAATAGAATAGTCTACAATGACACGTTTTCTTCAAAGACTTTTAGTACAAAGAAAATGGCTTCTTAACGATAACTGCTTTATTAAAAGGAGTTATGTAATTTCAACAGGATTACAAACCCAGCAGTCTTCTGTGTACCTACATTCTTGCCATACCTAATTTTGTGCTCCCCCACCCAACCATGAGGCCCCGTGGGTCATGCTCATCAAAAAGCAGTAACTCCCTTGACTTTATTTACCCGATATATTGTACTTCACACTTTAATTCCAACCTCTTTACAAGGCATCCTCCTCATCATTTCTCCCCTTATTTTCCCCTCCTGATTCTCTTTCCCCTTATTTTATCTTGTATTCCATTTTTCTCCCTTCCCCGCCTTTTCTAGTTTCGTCCTAACCGTCCTTAAATCTTTCTTGCTTATGTATTCTTCCTCTTCATTTTCTTACTTTACTTCCACTTTTCTTTTGTATATCTTTGTCCATTTTTATCTTGCCTCTCATATCATTTTTCTGTCTTCTTCACATTCTTCTCCTTACCTCATTACTTCCACAGTTACTTTGAGTATATCCTTTGTCCATTGTTTTTATTCCCTGACCTTCATAATATCATTTTATTATTCTGAATCGTTCTTCATACATTCTTCTACTTAGTTCCTTCACCATTCCTCTCGCTCTCTCTCTCTCTCTCTCTCTCGCTCTCTCTCTCTCTTTCTATATATATTATATATATATATATATATATATATATATATATATATCATAAAGAGACAGTGATAAACTAAGGAGAAGAATGTGAAGAAAGAAGACAAATGCACATATGTACAGCCAGTTACAAAAGCGGTGTCGCCCCGCCAGGCCTGGCTCGGTGAGATCATGCCCTTCTTGCCCTGAAAGTGGCCCACGTTCAAACAACCAGTACATAGTTAGAATGGTTCGAAAGGGAGAAGGAGGGAAATACTGTAATCACGCAAAGAAATGTAACATTGAATGAAATATATATGGACAGAGGAGAGAGAGAGAGAGAAGAGGAGAGATGAGAGAGAGATAGAGAGAGAAGAGAAGAGAGAGAGGATGAGAGTGAGAGAGAGAGACGAGGAGGGAGGAGAGAGAGAGAGAGAGAGAGAGCATTTATTCCTATTTAGTTATTAATCTGACAGATATACTTGAGACCTTGTGCTTTAAGAAACATGTTATCATATGTTTTTTGGAAAATAATTATTATGAAATCTTATCACATCATCTTGTTTTTAATCGTTATCACATTTTCTAAATAAAAATGCCTTAAATATTGTTGGAACTGACTATTCATATTAATATTATTCAGACGAAAATATCCTTTTTAATTATCCTATAAGCAGCTCTCTCTCTCTCTCTCTCTCTCTCTCATGCTGTCCTCTGTATTATATCGCCTGGATTGACTATTTAAATAATGGTAGATGTTTGATATGTTATTTGCATGTGGCTAAGGATCACAAAATCGTGAATGGCTACACTACCAACTTGTGCTAAGCTGTACCTATTTTTGCCGATGTTTGACTGGACTATAATTACCTGTTTTACCAATAATATTCAAATCTGGTCACAAAGATGTTACACACCAGGTTCTGTAGCCGTGGGTTGTATAAGTCATCAAAGCATCAATTTTGCAAGGATATTATTTTATTAATTAATCTATGGTAAGAATACATTACTGGATATGCTAATCTAGTACTACAGGATTTGTATTTATGGCATAAATTAGTTGAGTTACCAGTATTTGAGTGTGATGGGCCACTTGGCTCCTCCCCTCGCAACCATCTAGGCTACTTATAGAAAGTATTTCAATTTGCTATATTTCTTATATTATAGAATATTTATTATATTATTTCCGAAACTCTTTGTGAAAATAAATGATGTGAAATGAAATGTGTGCATCGGTGTATTAACATAACAATGGTGAGGTATATAGTATATAGGTGTTGCGAAACCGTGTACTATTTTAAATGTATTTTGTAGTGTCTCAAATTATTTGGTGATAGTCTTAAGACCTGGTCAGATCGGTCACGTCTTAGCTAATCATTCCCCCCCCCACCACCATCCCCCATAACCCCACCCTCCGGCTCACCCTTGCTCACTCATGCCGCCTCTATTCGTGGCTTCAGTGGCTAATATCCAAGCTATTCAAGAAACCACCACTTTCGATATCTCCTGTTCATTAGTCTTTTACATAGCCATGTTTTTATTTTATGTAATAAAATAATTGTAAACATTTGGAAAATATAAAGACGTATGAAATACTGCCATCCGAGTATTATTTTTTCCTTCCAAAAAGGATCCATCAGAACAACCTCATAATAACTGTAAGACATTGAAATCCCGAACATGAGGTGCGGAGATAGAAGGATATCTATAACAAGGTGAGGGTTAAAGGTGATAGGGACAGGTGACATTAAGTCTTGACGGGTTCGCTTATCAACATTTATAAGGTAATGATAGTAATACCTTTACTGATAGCAGTTAATATCAATGATTGTAAGTCGCCATCACGACTGACACATAGCATTATAGGGTTACTGAGATCATCTTTGTATATCTGGTTAATGCCTCACTATCGTTTACGTTATGATTCCTGGTTCCCCCACGAGTTAACGTGCTACACAAAGACTATATACTGAAGGAAGATAGGAAGGCTGAGCCTAATATCACTCAAATGAGTGTGCGAAAAAAAAAATGCCAGATACTCCCATGCGAAACGAATAGCTCCATCTATTGAGCGAACGGTTAAACATTCAGAGCGGTAATGCTTGCGGGAATATAGGATGGAATTTGATTATAAATTTTGCGACAAATTTGTTCAAAATTTGCAATTACTACGTCAGTATATTTTATTCTTATATTTATGAAATTCTTAAATTTTATTTAACAAAATTGCAAATTTACAAATAGGTACATATATAAAGGTACATATATAGATTAAGAATAGTACTTATCCTTATGTTTCTCAGTGTATTTTTCAGAAACTTAATAGCTATATCTCTTATGATTTAGTTAATTTTCTGGCAAATTTAAGTATTGTGTATTACAATCATTTTCAAATGTTCTATACAATATCATGTTCGAATAAAGTAAAACATACTGTATATTTGATTTGTTAAACTTGGCCACAACTGCATATGTGTAGGCAAACATTTAGTTATAGTTTGTAGGCCACTGTAGAATTGAGATATTAGGTTTATATAAAACACAATTGAAATTTTATTTTTTATTGAAACGGAAATGCATGATGCACTCATGTATACTCTTTAGTAATAAATATGCAAACAAAAGGAACAAAATAACTTACTAAATTGTATGACACATAAAAATAATGAAAAGCGGGTTGGAGATAGAAATAAGGTAGCATACAAGCCAACCAAAAATGCAAGATAAATCACATGCAAATGAACTTTAATAAATAATACATAAATAAGAAAAAAATAACTCAGTAAATAATATTGCACATATAAAAATTGTAAAACCAAAAAAAAAATGAGATACAAGCAAACCAAAGTTGCATGATGAATTACATGCAAATAAACTCTAATATACTAAAAAAAGGTTTTCTTCAAGAATTAAATACATAGTGCAAACATAAGAATAACTATTGAAATTATATATATATACATATATATATATATATATATATATATATATATATATATAATTTTTACAATTTATTTATCTATTTAATTGTATTTCAGAACTGACCATTTATTGGGGAAAAAATATTTTGTTTTGATCTCTTAAAAAAATTGATTCATGGTAACATCTTACCATTTGATTCTATGGTTGTGAATGTTGGTTCTCCTTCTTCATGTAACCCTAATGTATGGTCTCACTGTATTTCAGGCTTTTGTAAATTATCATTTCCATTGAGAATGCTACAATCAACATCATCATTAGTAGTAGTTGTAGTAGTAGCAGCAGTAGGGGGAGGGGTAGTAGTAGTAGCAGTATTAGTAGCAAATGTAGGTCTAGCAGTCATAATAGTTGTAGTAGGACTAACACTTGTAGCAATACAACTAATATTATCCATAATGCTTGTTACTGTGGCATTACTGTACACTTCACTGCCAGTATCCTTTGGATAACCATCAGTAAATTCCGGAAACGCAAATAATATGAAATGAAACAAATGCCATATTATACTTTATCATTTGGCTGGTAAAATCATAAGTATTTTATGCATAAATATATACAAAAACACTACTAAAAAAATTTTCTTACCAATATCTGATTTAACATTTTCACTTAATTCAATATTTTCACAATCTTCTTTGGAATTTTCCCTGCTCAGTTGATAGATGAACCCTATAGCCATAATACAACTATTAGTCTAACACTTATTCACTGAAGACAAAGTGAATATATATGTAGCATAATATAGCAAAATCTTAAAGGTCAATCTTTACCTACTATATGAATTCTAGTTGGTAAAAGGAAAACTGTAATATCTACCAAAAGCATAGACCATTTAACATGTTTCAAGGATGAAGCTCCTATCTCACATGATCTATTCTCCGAAAAGGAATGGTACCTACAATATTTAGAATAATTGTGATGCACTTACCATTACAGAAAATTTATTGATGTATCTGAAAATATGTATTTCAACAATAAGTGCATTATACAAAATATATGTATATAAATATATACACAAAAATATAGCACACAAAAATCATTTTACTAAATTATGTACTCCAGTTATATAAATTATTAGACATACATACATATATGAATAGATATATCCCAAATTGCACATGGAAAAAAATATAAATAGGATGAAACAAAGAATGCCATGAAGGAAAATGAAAGGTGAGAATACTGGCAAGTGCTTTCTGTGTACTTTATTCTGCTATCAGAATAAAGTACGGCAAAAGTGCTTGTGAGTATACTCACCTTTCATTTTCCTTTGTAGCATACCCACATGTAAAAAGGATCTAAGCTTTATATGGCTACAATTAAATCGGCATCTTTCAATAACTCACTTGTCTTTATAGGGTCAATATCTGATCTGGTGCAGCTAGTAGAACCTGTAATGTGCAATAGAAGCAGGCTTTTTATGTAGAAAAATATGTCTCACTGATAAAAAATCAGTTGATAATATTGTAATGACTAAACACATAAATAAAATAGATAACATATACCTTCTACATGTTGATCTGGGCAGGCATTGTAGCAAAGTTTGTCAGAAGCTGGATGAAGGTAATTTTTGGTGGAGAAATGCCTGCTGCACACACGATAGTTTGAATTTAGTTGTCGTGAGGTTTTTTGCCTCAACTCCTGAATTTGGATGAGGTTCGTCCATATCAAGCATCTAGGTGATATAATACAACATGTTATGCCATCCTGTTTCACCAGCATACAAAAAATCATTCTACTATTCTATAGTTTTGACTTATAGCATGTTGCGGAGAAGATCCAATCACTCTTGAACGTATCACTTTAAAAGTTAGGTTAGGTTACTTAAAGCAATATCAGGTAACTTTTTGTGGTTATCACATTGAGATTATTTTTGAAAAAATCCTATGGCTATTTTCGGAGCTACAGCCAAACGTATTTCCTTGGCTGTGACTCAGCTACTCGTTCAGACTTGGGAAATATGCGTTCTTGCTATTTCTAGAACTTTCTGCAAGGTTAGCTTCTTTTCTTGTAGCAATGTCTTCCTAAGTTCTTGTGAGTTAGTCTTTACTATAATTTGCTCTATTAACCTCTGGTCTAGATCTCCAAATTCACAAGTTGAAGCTAATTTCCTTAACCTAGTCACAAATGAATCTACTGTCTCACCTGATTCCTGTGAGGCTTCGATGAGCTAACAACATTCAAAGTACATATTTGCTTGAGGAGCAAATGGATTTGTAAGCCCTTCAATTGTCCTCTAAAAACTTCCTGAACTTCTAAACCTGCAGTATGAAGTAACAATGGTTTCCCTAGTGCTTCTAAATAAATTTGGAAGCTGCTTCTCCAATTTTTCGATTTTTTACCCACTGATTTTGGATCATCACCATTACTAAATCTGTCTAACCTTTGGACATCTATCGGCATGTTTGCTGTGATACTAATCAGTTTCGGTTAGGCTAGGAATTTGGAAGATTTTTTTAACCTTTCTAACCTTGTAGGCTATACTTTCATTGACATAACTTGAACACTTTTACACTCTAAACCAACACATTTTTATTCTCTTAACTCTTCTGAATTGGCACAGCACTGCTTGGTTGCTGGTTTGAGTGTGATGAAGTCATAAAGTTACTCAGTAAACTTTAAAAATAGTTTGAAAAAAAAAAATGTACTGCGGATGCCTTGCCTTAATCTTATATCCAATATCAGTGGGGCTTACTGATTAGTAGCACATATTTAATGTATTATACTGTTAGTAATCACCGTTCTTCATCCTTAGGGAACCTGTGAAACACCAAATGAGGATCGGTTTCTATCGTTTATTGCAAACAACACATTTGTGTGACTTATTCACTGTTGGCGCCATGATTTCGTTTGTGCCTACTGTCAAATTCTAAATACAAACAAACAGATGACATGCAATATACCTACAACGCCATCTGAACACTGAGCGGTCAAACTATTGTGTTCACTTTGGAGTTGGCAACTAGTATAATAACATTCCTATTTTGAGCCTTCCTATCCTTCAGTGGTGCTACACATAGCCATGGATGAGCTGTATAACGCCAGTGGTCTTAACAGTCGTGTGTTTACAGCCTTTGTGGAGGTTTATTTGGTAATTACGATTATCTACACTTAGGTAAGTGTTAGTCGAGGTCATTGTGTTTATCTATACGTTTGGAATAATTGTTCTAACATAATGTTGTTCACTATAATGTATGTATTATATACTTATCTATGTTAACGTTTGAAGGGATGGTGGCAGCAAACAAAGGCAACTCTGTTGAGCATATACCTCAAAGGCTGCAAACACGACTGTCAAGACCACTGGCGTTATATACAGCTCGCCCATGGCTGTGTGTGGCATGTTACCTGGTTTGAAAACCAGGATTCATAACATAAATGATAGTTATACAGACATTAACCAGATATACAAAGATGATCTCAGTAACCCTATAATGCTATGTGCCAGTCGTGATGGCGATTTACAATCATTGATATTAACTGCTATCAGTAAAGGTATTACTATCATCACTTTATAAATGTTGATAAGCGAACCCGTCAAGACTTTAATTAAGGTCACTAAATGTCACCTGTCCTCCATCACCTTTAACGCCCACCTTGTTATAAATATCCTTCTATCGCCGCACCTCATGTTCGGGATTTCAATGTCTTACAGCTATCGTGAGATTGTTCTGATGGATGGTTTTTGAAAAGTAAAATAATACTCGGATGACAGTATTACATACACCATTTATTTCCAAATGTTTACAATTTTCATTGCAAAAATAAAAACATGGCTATATAAAAGACTAATGAACAGGAGAAAGCAAAAGTGGAGGGTTTCTTGAATAGCTTGGAGGGAGAACACCAACAAGGTGTGTTGGACGTTACCGCTGAAGGCATGAATAAAGTCGGAGTGAGCGAGCAAGTGTGAGCCGGAGGATAGGGGCTGGCGGTGGGTCCAAAGACTGTCCCCAAATAATTTGGGACTAAATATGTTGTACAGTTTTGCAATACCTACATACTTTATACCTCACCATCAGTATGTTAATACACCGATACACACATTTCACTGCATTTTATTCCACATCATTTATTTTCACAACGAGTTTAGGAAATAATATAATAAATATTCTATGATATAAGAAATATAGCAAACTGAAATACTATCTACAAGTAGCCTAGATGGTTACGAGGGGCGGAGCCAAGTGGCCCATCACACTCAAATACTGGTAACTCAACTAATTTATGCCATAAATACAAATCCTGTAGTACTAGATTAGCATATCCAGTAATGTGTTCTTGCCATAGATTAATTAATAAAACCATATCCTTGCAAAATTGATGCTTTGATGACCTATACAACCCACGGCTACAAAACCTGGTGTGTAACATCTTTGTGACCAGATTTGAATATTATTAGTAATGCAGGTAATTATAGTCCAGTCAATCTAGGGCAAAAATAGATACAGCTTAGCACAAGTTGGTAGAGTAGCCATTTACGGTTTTGTGATCCTTGGCCACATGCAAATAACATAAACATCTATCATTATATAAATAGTCAATCCAGGCGATATAAGAGAGAGAGAGAGAGAATACAGCTGCTTAAAGGACAATTAATAAGGATATTTTCGTCTGAATAATATTAATATGAATAGTCAGTTCCAACAATATTTAAAGCATTTTTATTTAGAAAATGTGATAACGATTGAAAACAACACGATGTGATAAGATTTCATAATAATTATTTTTCAAAAAACATATGATAACGTTTCTTAAAGCAGAAGGTCTCAAGTCAGATTAATAGCTAAACAGGAATAAAAGCTCTCTCCCTCTCTGTCCATATGTATTTAATTCAATATTGCATTTCTTTGCGTGATTACTATAATTTCCCTCCCCCTCCCTTTCGAACCATTCTAATTATGTACTGGTTGTTTGAACGTGGGCCACTTTCTGGGCAAGAAGGGCATGATCTCACCGAGCCAGGCCTGGCGGGGCGGAACTGCTTTTGTAACTGGCTGAACGTATGTATATATTTTTACTGTAAATCTGCAAACCCTCGCCTATAAACTATCAACATCTACGATCCAACCATCCAACGCCGCCTCTAACGAGAACTTGATAGAA
Source organism: Macrobrachium nipponense (assembly GCF_015104395.2). Taxonomy (NCBI): domain Eukaryota; kingdom Metazoa; phylum Arthropoda; class Malacostraca; order Decapoda; family Palaemonidae; genus Macrobrachium; species Macrobrachium nipponense. The sequence continues at coordinate 92,738,820 of NC_061110.1, read as the reverse complement.
GGTCCCTCCCTAGCAGAAAGCAGTTGCCAGGATGTCAGTCTCGTACATGACATATGTCAAAACCAGGAAGAACCAGTTTAAACCCGAAGAGCATAAGAAAAATTGCAGACGATGGGAATAAATATGTAATACAAAAGTAATGACGTTATAATTACTGAACGATTAATCGGAATGAAAAGAAGTGTTGAAATAATAAAAAAAAAGGAGATAAAATCAAATAATTCAAGGAACAGAATAGGAGAACGCTAAAAAGAACTTGGTGGAAACGAAAGGTTTTTTTATTTGGACTTTGACGGTTTATCATTTTTCCATGGTGATGATAAAACAATTGAGACAATAAAAGCTAAATGTAGATGGAGTGAATTAAAAAAACTAAAATGGAAGTGGAGTACATTATAATATACGAGCTTGTACTGAAAGGTGGGGAAGGCAAATGACAGTTGGAACTTAACAAAAAATAAAAGATAAATAAATAAATTAAAAAAAAAAAAAAAATGAAATGTCAGTGACGATGAGGAAATATACTGACTTAAATGCTGTTTAACGGAAAGGAAGAAATGATGCAGATGAGGAAACGATTGCTAAATTTCTTGCAAGGGACCAATGCGATGGTAACAAAGAGATCTTCAGAGGCCAAAGTGACGAGTTTTTATCTATACTAACCACAACTTCCTCATGGTTATCATCGACTTATTACCCTCCATCAACCATTTAGCATAAATGGAAAGTAATATTTTTGGGATTTTAACTGCCATTTCGGAGGAAAGTTCTCTATTTGATGCTTCATACTTTTAGTTAAAAGTGTCTTTATTCAAACAAACGGTGAGAAAATTTATGAATTACAACAATATTCTAAACACTATATTATTACTCTTTGGAAGAATAATGTAATTTTGGTATAAGAGTTTTTTTTTTACCCATCATTCTAAGGCTCCACTTACCTATTTCCTTTCTCCTTAAACGCTTGCAAAGAATACACGCCGATTATATATATATATATATATATATACATATATATATATATATATATTATATATATATATATTATATGATATATGTAAATTACATGATATAATTTCATAGCTTTTCGCTTGATTCCTATGAATTTCATTATATATATAGTATATATATATATATATATATATATATATATATATATATATATATATATATATATATATATATATATATATATATATATATATATATAATGAAATTCATAGGAATCAAGCGAAAAGCTATGAACTTATATCATATAATTTATTTCTTCCGTATTTTTACACATTCTTTGCTTCATAGCTCTCTGCTGAATCTGCTAACTGCTTTTGTATCCCTGAAATGTGATTCTTTCTGCTCAGGCCCGAGTAATAAAGAGCAACGCCTTTGTTTTCTGCTTTGTAAAACACTCAGTAAACGGCAATATTTCTGGAGAAATTTCATGAATTAGTTCAAAATCTTTAGTTCCCAATATTCTGACTACTTTTTTTTATCTTTGGTAATGAACATAATGCTCTCACTGTCCATGCATCTTTTGGCAGCTGATCAATATTAGCACTGATTTTAACATGTGTTTGTTTTTCCCAGCCTTTGACCGTGAATAATTTAGCATTGAAAATACCATTTGTTGCAACTTACGAAAGCATATAAATCTAAATAAAAGGGGTTGCTCGCTCTCCCTCGATACACCATACCCTTTTCCTCTCCGACCAGGTGCTTCACTCCTGGAAAAACAGTTGCATTACCAAGCTTAGGTCCAAACAAACGACGAGGAAAAACATCCTGTTGACTCAAAGAAGTTTTGATATCAATCAAACATCGAAAAAGATTTCCGGAAACACCATGAGAACCACTTGGAGCGAGGAAATTCATGACTGCACAGGTTTTCTTGTGCATGACAGGTGGGAGAAGAACGATACCTATCATAGCTAGGATTTGCGAAACGCTATAAGTGGAGATTGACGTCATTTTATAACAAAGTCTGAACTGAGTTGGAGTGGTTGGCCGAGAAGGTAATGAGACACAGAGAATAGAGATGACCTACAAGGATCTAAAAGTGGAACTGGGAGATAATCCCACAGTTGTAGGTACTTCGAAGTCATGATTCACTATTACGTTCATGCAACAAATATTAATCCCTTGTCATAACTAGATTGGCCAGAGGCGATATGTACATTAGATCCCCACCACTGCAACCGACGAAAGATACAAAAAAGGAACAGGGAGGGTGGGAGAAGGAAGGTGAGAGGTGGTGGGGGAGGGGGAGGGTAGTGGTGGAGAAGGGAAGGTGAATTAGCAAGGAGGTGGCGGTATAATATTAGTGCTATATATATATGCTTCATCAGCCGGTTTAAGGTGCGGTAACGAGACCTTTCAAAATGGTATAAGTTTAATAAATAAGGACAAGGGAAAATATCTGTGTATTATATATATATATATATATTTATATATATCTATATATATATAAATTCTATATATATATGTATGATATTATATATATATATATATATATGTTATATGTGTAAAAATAAAATAACATATATATATATATATATATAGATATATATATATATATATATAGTATATTATATATACGTATTTAAAGCTGGATTTCGTTAATCATCATGTGATGTTGCAGGAAAAGGAAAGGAATTTTCCATAAAATCATCTTCAACTTTCGTTCATTTTATAACCAATTTTCAATTACGTAACTAAATTCTTGATTAACAATTCATGATTGACATTTTCGAATTTTATTCCCGTTAATAAATCTGTAACGTTTTGCAAACTGGTTTTGCTCCACGATAACTTATGTCTTAAAAACTGACTATTCCAAAGAAAACAAAAAATGGAGAGTATCATTAGATCGATAACTCTTGAAAAGCTTCCTTTGTAACTCAATTCTGCAATCATTATTAGAATTATTGTTTTTTATAACTCAGAAACAAATCTCGTCAGTGGACACATAACCAGTCCTCATTGCAACCTTTGTCACCAAATGGCAAATGCCATTAATTCAGTCTCAGGAAATGCACCTTTTCTGTTCTGCCCCAAAGGCGTGCTTGATTTAACGCAAGCATCGAGCACTGCTTTCCTGCGAGCAGAGGGATACTGAGTTACTGACTCGGCAGAAAATAGAGGCTGGAAACCGACGGCGGAGCCGACGTGGCTCCTAAAAATAGCTCTGAAGAGTCGCATGTTTGGTTCTCTGCTCTGCGCAGTCTTCATTCCCTCCAGAACCACCCTTAGAGAACGTATTACCATTCCAGTGGTTTCTTTGACTCTGACTTTCGCTTCGAAGGAAACAGGACGTCTCTATCGTTCATTTTTATTTGCGGCCGGCTTCTCATGTACATGAATAAGTTACTAGCCTTTCGTAAGTTCTTCCCTTACAAAGCATTTTCTTCAGACATCTATAGGTACCATGTACAAGAAAGCCTTTGCAGTAGTGACCGTATTCTTAATCTTTATCTTACGGCGAAGCACTCTCTCGGGGTACCATCACAATGAAGGTAAGTCTACCACTGAGTTTCGTGATTTTCCTTGACTTCCATGTTTCCAATGTCCATATCGCGCGGACATGGGTACAACTGCAGTTCATTAAGGAAGTTTGTAAACCTTTCTTTGCCTCACTTCTATTTGACCCGATTCTGTGAAGAACTTTCCGTGAGATTACGTTCACATATTTTAGAGACATTGTGGTATAATAAATTGTAAGACTTAGGCAGGAAACTGTTCATATTGCTTTTCTATGAGTTGAGATATTTTAGTAGCATGTTTAAACTATAAATGAAGCGGATGATCTTTTAACTTCTGATTAACGTCGACAGAATGCTTATAATACAGATAATGTAAAAACAAATCCACATTTATGTAAATGTATATATATTTCAATTTAAAAACAGCAAAGATAGCTTTCGGGAATCTGTTCGGTTCCCCTTATCAATCCGACACGTTGATATAGCACTCCAGTGAAGTAAACATAACAGGCGTCAAAAATTAAGTGACTTGTTTATAAACAATGGAACCGGTCGTCAAGCATAAATCAGGCAATGCCTTCGTTTTCTGATGAAAGCCCCGCCAGTCTAATTGGTCCTTGCCCAATGCGGTCGTTCTGATGGTCCTCCTCAACAGCATAGGCGCCGGCAGCATCGGTTACTGGAAGTAGCCGAGTTACCTGAACGGGAGAAAGAGAGGCACACACACACACATGTGCTAAAGAGACAACACTATCATAATGTTCTGTATTCTTAAAACCTTTAATATATTTCTTGGAAATAAGGTTATTGGTGAATTTATCTTCCTGTGTGAAAAATTCATTGCCCTCCACGGAAAAACCACTGTCTATCGCCGCACCCTCCACTAGCCTTCTTATATCAACATCTTTACTTCTGAAAATTACTTAAGAATCTTCCCAAATTATGCGGTGATCGAGCTGAAGACTGTGACTAACTAATACATTGTTTTCCTCATGAAACTGGTATGCTCTTTTGTGTTCCCCGATTCTAGTGGGTAGCCCTCTACCACTTTCCCCGAAATATTGTCACATTCTGAACAGGGAATTTCGTAAACACCAACATGTTTGTGATTCGTTGTGCTATTGTTATGCATAAGAAGTCTCTTAATAGTGTTATTATAATTAAAGATTATATTTATTTTATCATTGTGATTTTTGTTAACAGTTTTCCGTATTCTGTTTAAGTGAGGATTAAAAGGGAGTGCAAGACAATTCGTAAACTTCTTTTTTGTCATTTACTTTAGAAGGATCTATGTAGAATATTCTTCTGGCTTTTTTAAAGGCATTATTAATAAAATATGAAGGATAACAAAGTTTTTTAAAACATATTCAATGTGTTTAAGTTCTCTGTCAATGAAGTCGGGGTCACATATTTTCAGGGCTCTCAAGACAAAATTGACTAAGATGTTAGTTTTGACTTCACTATTATGCCAGGAGAAAAAATGAATGTATGTTTCTACATTGGTTTCTTTACGATAAACTGTAAATCTAAAAGTGAAAGTTACTGGGTCATGGAAGATCAGTATGTCTAAAAACGGCAACTTATCTGTTTCGTGTTCGGCTGTGAATCTTTATCTTTCATACTTCATTAATAATGCCTTTAAAAAAGCCAGAAGAATATTCTACATAGATCCTTCTAAAGTAAATGACAAAAAAGAAGTTTACGAATTGGCTTGCACTCCCTTTTAATCCTCACTTAAACAGAATACGGAAAACTGTTAACAAAAATCACAATGATAAAATAAATATAGTCTTTAATTATAATAACACTATTAAGAGGCTTCTTACATAACAATAGCACAACGAATCACAAACATGTTGGCGTTTACGAAATTCCCTGTTCAGAATGTGACAATATTTCGGGGAAAGTGGTAGAGGGCTACCCACTAGAATCGGGGAACACAAAAGAGCATACCAGTTTCATGCGGAAAACAATGTATTAGTTAGTCACAGTCTTCAGCTCGATCACCGCATAATTTGGGAAGATTCTAAAGTAATTTTCAGAAGTAAAGATGTTGGTATATGAAGGCTAGTGGAGGGTGCGGCGATAGACAGTGGTTTTTCCATGGAAGGCAATAAATCTTTCACACAGGAAGATAAATTCACCAATTACCTTATTTCCAAGAAATATATTAAAGGCTTTAAGAATACAGAACATTATGATAGTGTTGTCTCTTTAGCCACATCTGATGCTGCGGTTGCTTCTCTTTCTCCCGTTCAGGTAACTCGGCTACTTCCAGTAACCGATGCTGCCGGTGCCTATGCTGTTGAAGAAGACCATCAAAACGACCGCATTGGGCAAGGACCAATAGACGTTCGAGACGACTGCATTGCCTGATTTATGCTTGACGACCGGTTCCATTGTTTATAAACAAGTCACTTAATTTTTGACTCCTGTTATGTTTACTTCGCTGGAGTGCTATATCAACGTGTCGGATTGATAATGGGAACCGAACAGATTCCCGAAAGCTGTCTTCGCTGTTTTTAAATTGAAATATATGTACATTTACATAACTGTGGATTTGTTTCTCCATTTGAAGACTCGTGCTACTTTGAGGATTTTTTAATACTGATAATAATAGATAACAACCAAAGGATAAACCTTCGTTTATGTCTATTTCTTCTGCATAGGACAGCGCCATTTTTTCCTTCCCGCATTTTAGGATGGCAACTGCAAGATTTTCATTTTGGTTTCCCTATTTGTTACGGTAACAATTTCCAATCGCTTCTACGCAAACTCACTCTTAAGATACTCAGCCACGTATTTATGCAACTACTACTTTCATACTCTCTTCACGAGTTCCAGGTCGCAGCTTCCATCCCAAGAACGTGGTGCAGCAGAATGCTACGACAACCAAGAGGCTAAACTCTCCAGCGGAAGGAACGGCACCGAAATTCGTTGCTTCAAATGCCCTTCACCCTCGAGTCCTTGTCTATAATCGGGTCCCCAAGTGTGGGTCGAGCACAATGATTGGTACCTTGTTAGAGTAAGTGTCTTGCCGTGGAACCGAAAGGAGCTTTGTCATTTATGGCGCCTAAATCATTCTCATTCATCCCATAAAACGTAGTTTGGACTAATCCCTCTTTAAAGAAAAACGCACAGGGCAATTTACAGAAAAATGCACAGGGCAATTTACAGAAAAACGCACAGGGCAATTTACAGAAAATGCACAGGGCAATTTACAGAAAAATGCGCAGGGCAATTTACAGAAAAACGCACAGGGCAATTTACAGAAAAACGCACAGGGTAATTTACAGAAAAACGCACAGGGCAATTTACAGAAAAACGCACTGAGCAATTTACAGAAAATGCACAAGGGCAATTTACAGAAAACGCACAGGGCAAGCACAAGGCACGAACAAGGCAATTTACAGAAAATGCACAAGGCAGTCAGGCAATTTGACAAGGCATTTACAGAAAAGCACAGGGCAATTTACAGAAAATGCACAAGGCAATTTACAGAAAAACGCACAAGGCAATTTACAGAAAAATGCACAGGGGCAATTTACAGAAAATGCACAGGGCAATTTACAGAAAATGCACAAGGCAATTTACAGAAAATGCACAAGGCAAGTTTACAAGAAAAACGCAGGCTTTGGCAATTTACAGAAAATGCACAAGGCTGGCAATTTACAGAGAAAACGCACATGGCAATTTACAGAAAAAGCAAAAATGGGCAATTTACAGAAAACGCACAGGGCAATTTACAGAAAAACGCACAGGGCAATTTACAGAAAAACGCACAGGGCAATTTACAGAAAAACGCACAGGGCAATTTACAGAAAAACGCACAGGGCAAACCCAACCGTAGATTCATGTGAAATACTGTAACAAGAAAGATCACATAACACGATCAGTTTCCTATGATTTAAACAAACCTGCACAGCCCTTTTCTAAAATCTCTCCGAATGCTTATTGTTGTGTGTCTCTCTCTCTTTATCTAGTTAGTGGTCATGATTGATATTTACACCGCCAGAGATGACCCAGGTTCAATTCCTGGTAGAGTACCTGATAGTCATGCAACTGCAAATCCTTCGTAGTATGAAACATTTTCCTAACTTGCTTTTTTTTTTTTTTTTTTTTTTTTTTGAGGTGGGAGGGGGGGGGGTGGTGATTCCTTCTTTATGTAAACCTTTATACAATTTTTCACATATTTTTTTCTGGTTTTCATCCAGGTGGGATTCACTTGGCTACTGAAAGTTGCAACACAGCATTTCTTAATGTTGGGTGTAAACTAACCTGTTCCTTCAGGTTGAGCAAACTCAATGGATTCACTCACTTGCACTCATCAAACTATAACAATATCTGGATGAATCGTACGATGCTGGAATACATGACGACGGGGTGGCTGGAGGTTTCAAAATCCATGCGGTTCAGTTTCGACCGGCACTTGCTCTTCTTCGAGGTCCAGAGGTAAGGGTCGTGTTGGTTTTCTCCTTAGAATTTAATGGTGAGAAAGGGTTTTGATTAGTAACGTAAGATACCGAACGCACAGTGGTAACATATTAGAGAGAAGAGGAAACGGTATCTCCTCTTAGAAAGAGGAAATATGAAATATTTGACGGCACCAACAGACACTAGTTCAGAATCCGCCAGCCAGCATTGGCATTGGACACTTGTGACTTTTTTTTCATTCTAGGCAAAAATGGAAAGACATAATCGTTCTGCATTTGGGATTAAGTACGAAGTAATTAAGAAATGCTTTAGAAGAAGGCAAAAGTGTAAATTGTTTTGAACTATCATCACAGCTGCTTTCACATTTACAGAAATCAATAGCCATGGTATTGTGAGGGAGACTCGTTCAAAGTTTTAATGTACAGGAAACGAAAGACTAAATCAACTTGGCAGAATAACATGGAGAAACCTCCAATGAACTAGGGGTTGGGGGATGGGGGTTTTTGAGAATGCAAAACTAATGGCCCACATCACATCAAGAGGCGCAGCCATTCGAGGTAATTACGGAAGTCGCCTAATATATCCACACAGCACTAAAGGACATAGATCAAGAAGGATATGAACTGACAATTATCAAAATCATATTTACCATTATTGTGAATGAACCAATTACCAATCTAAGCAACTTTGTTAAAAACATACAGATAAGGAATATCGATTCCCAACAGGACAATATTCCAGCAATGGCAGAAATGAATATTTGGCAAATGTAGTCTTAATCTTAGTCTTTCTTCAGCCCCCCAAAAAAATATTGATCTGGCTTTAAGGCCTAAATATTTTTCTCGGGAATTACTAATGTCACTACAGTTATAGAATCACGTGAGTGATTCGTCATATTCCAGAAAAAGGGATACTGCATTATCAAGATTGTTTACATTGTGAACATCAAAGGCACCTAAGCTAAGAATCAAACATAAATAGATCCTTTGTAATATAATATCTAGATAGAAAATAAAAAAAACCAGTGCCCGAAAAAAAGATACAAAATTTTATAGTCCAGACAAAAGAGATTTTTCAAAATCATGAACGTTTCGATTTGTTCCTTACAACAGGTATTGAGAGAAATACAAAGAAAGAGAAACCAAAAACATTGATTTGGGAGCGAAAGTGAAGACCTCACTAATAATCCGACATTACATTTCACCAAAGTGATATTCTGTGATCCTTCTGTGCGTGTGCATGTGAGAGAGAGAGAGAGAGAGAGATTTCTGTGACAGGGAGGAGAGAAGGTGTCTTTGCTTAAAGCTTAAGGCCAGTAGTGAGAATGCTGTTGGCCCTATGTCTGTCCGTCTACCTATTTCTGTATTTCTTACTTTTGTCGTTGTACTCATCGATCATCGATATTTATTTATCTGTTTTAGGTATGTTACTTTACTCAGCAACTCTATGGCCTCACTAGTAATGTGCGTTCATGCTCTATAACGGCAGACTTAAATATAATAAATGTAACCATTCCTAGTTCCTCTTCTAGATTCAAAGAAGGTGAAGTAGCGTGGATGAACCTCATCAGGGAGCCAGTAGAGAGATTTGTCAGCAAGTACTACTACACACAACAATACCAAGGTATGACAGATTGGCAGCATTGAACTTTCACACTCTTCCCGATGGGTTACTTAAAATCTTTTTTTCCTCTTCTTCACATTCTTAATCTTCTTCAGCATTTTGACAGACTCTCTTCATTTCATTTTACTTATGCCGTATTTACTCTTGTTTTTTTATGACTTGTCTGTACTGCATTTGCAAAGGCCGATTCATATCCAGTTATCACGCTTATGATGAATTTGCAGGACTGATGAATGATGGTCTTAAAACGACTACATTTTTCGTTTATTAATTTTTATAAACACGCAAAGAAAGACCATTATAGACTAAACTATTTATAAATATCTTACAGCTCCAAGCCAGCTCCACTACTGAGAATTCATTGTAGGTCATAAAAGAATACTATTAACATTTAACGATATATTTTTTTTCAAATTCTGTCAGCAAATTCATATTATTTTGATAGATTCTTTTACGTTTCTTCTGTAGAATTATTTATCTGTTTACAACAGGTCCTTTTAATGTTCTGTTTCAGAACGTTTTCTTTTTCTTTGCTATTATATTTAGGTACCACGAAGGTGAGGAGTCTGGAAGACTGCTTGGGAGACGCTGATCGTTCTCAGTGCTTGCCGGACAACATAAATATTGTATTATCGCAGATTACCTACTTCTGCGGACGGGAACCGCTATGCATGTAAGCTTTGAAGGAAATGATAATGGTAGAAATTCACATAAATTCACATTAAATACGCTAGAGTGACACTATAATATATACAAATGAATGATGATACAGAAGACTGAGGAAATATTCCTACCTGACAGGGAAATAACGTAAAACCATTTGCGATGGAGGTCAGTGCTCCGTTAACGAAAGTTATGAGGGTGGAATCATACCTTTGCCTTTGGGCCACACTTGAAAGATGTTTAAAAACGTAAGGTTAATGCCCGAAAAAACGTATTCAGTACCCTATAGCAAGTTTTTCTCCGTACGAGAGTAATGACGTCAGTCCACCTCTTGTGGTGCACCGCAGGCATTTACTGAAGGTTCTTTGCAGCGTCCCTTCGACCCCTAGCTGCGACCACTTTCACTTCTTTTACTGTACCTCCATTCATATTCCTTCTTCCATCTTACTTACCAGCCTCTCCTAACAATTGATTAATGGTGCAACTGCTTTGAGGTTTTCCCCCTGTTCCTTTCAAACCTTTTTATTTTCAATTTCCACTTTAGCGTCAGAATGACTTCTTAGATCCCAGCTCTTGGCCTTTGGCCTAAACTCTATTATACTCTGTTCTGTTCTACAGCAGTCTTCCTAAAGCGTAAAATTTTCTAAAGTTATATTTCATCTTCTATTACAATGTGAGTTCTTCAGAAAACTTATGTTGGTAAACGGTCTCTCTGTAGGGTTTTCGGGGACAAATGGGGCCTGCAGAAGGCAAAGGCTAACGTCGAGGCATTCTTCAGCGTCGTGGGAATCCTGGAGGATCTCCCGACTACCTTTCAGGTCCTACAGAATGTCCTGCCAGATTTCTTCACGAATTACGAGTTCACTTTCCATGGAACGGGTAAGATCAGTCGAAAGTAGGTCCGATATTACAGCGATCGGTTTCTTTCCACTTTTATCTATCATTCAATTTATTTTTTTTTTTCATTTTTAATAAGAGAGATCTCGTCTTTCTGTATTTCCCTTTGCCTCCTCTTGCGTCTTCCTGATGAAAACACTTTAATATTCTTTGGAAGCTTCAATTTCCAGTCAATGGTACCTTTGGTGGGCTTGTTCCAAATGAAAAGAGTTCATCTCTTGAACAACAACAACATCAATAATAATAACAGTACGAAACTCTGGTAATGTTTTGTATCTATATCTTCATGTGAGTTCTGATACTATTATTTTTTTTTATAATTTCATTATCGTTACTTTATTTTCTTGGAATTTCTCTTGGATGTTTCTTTAAATTAACCATATAATCTTTTTATCTTTGTTTTCTAAGACACCCAATTCTCGAATATGCAGCATACCTAAGTGTGCATGAATGCAAAGTGATGACGAATTGCAAGAATGTTTAATTGGGACCTACGAGGTCATTCAGCGCTGCTAGAAATAATATTGAATCAATTGTTAGGAGAGAGAGAGAGAGAGAGAGAGAGAGGAAGGTGAGACGGAAGAAAGGGGAAAAGGGATATGAATGAAGTTGCAGGAAAGGAACGAAAAGAGTATCAGCTAGGGGCCGAAAGGACCTTAAGGAACTTCTCATTCATATAGAATCCTTCTTCCGCAGGTAGGATCGTAGAGAACCGACGATCGGAAAAGTTCAGGCAGCCTATTTCCAACGCCACCAAGATGTTCCTGAAGGACTACTTAAGAGAAGAAATAGAATTCTACGAATATATCAAACGCCGACTGTACGTTCAGGCCAAGATGATCACGTCAGCAGCAGACGATGCATATTGATTTACTTGAATGCAACGGATCAGGCGATATCACTACAGCAAGAACTTTCTTTAGTGTTTTAATGACCACTTTGCGTCCGTTAGATACTATGAAACTTAAAACGGAAAAATGCGTAGTATATCAACTGAGAAAATTTAACAGATTCTCAAGCAGGGTTTGAACTCGCGTCATCCGAGTTGCAAGAACACAGCTTGGAGAAAGTTGAAGAAATTGAAGTGATTAGAGCTAAAGTAAGCTCTAATTTGATGGAGCTTTGTTTTACGCTTGTATTATAACTATGAAATCACAGGACTTGACTACCGTAACAGTCTTAATAACGGTATAGCCACAATATTGGCAGGAGAAACTGAAAGGTTTTCAATCAACAAAACAGCTGAATTAATATTAATGAATAAAATCCCATTGGGGATAGGGGCACTCTCACCCATATTGAACTTCGATGGCTACACTTCGAAGCAAGAACTGAATCTAAAAACAAATTTGACTTACATTACGATAAAGATTTATACACAGGAATATGTCAAAGACCTCCAACAAAATTGTACTATCGAGATGAAATTGGAAAAAGATTTTTTAACTAGTTGCCCCGAGAACTAAAAGATGCGAAAATGCAGTACAGAGATTTAAGAATAAATTTAGCACTTGTCTATTAAAAAAAATAAATATGCGGAATATCCAACACTTAAAAAATATAAATTGTAACAGTATCATATGGGATCTGTTTGAGGGACAAAATTAGTGTCGAAAGCGGGTCTCGAGAAAAATAAAAAATGTAAAAACAAAATAAAATAATTAAGAATAATGACGTGGATATCTGCTAGAGCCAGCAGCTCAGAACTTCACTGATGAGGCTGGGTTTAGTAGAAAGAAGGCGTTAGATACCAATTACTTCTGAAACAGAATTCTCAGAACAAGAGGAATTGTCAATCAAACTAGTAATGATCAAAAGGAAGATTAAGATGGTTTGAATTAAGAACAACGCAAGGAATAGATGGGAAGAAGTAAAACTAAAAAAAAAAAAAAAAAAAAAAAAAAAAAAAAAAAAAAAAATGGAAATTACGAGAATAAAAATAAGACTGAAAGGAAATGCAGTCCTTCTAAATGTAAATGCAAAAAGGAAAGACTAACAAGGCAGTCGTTATTATTAAATCTCCATGTGCGTTAGCGTAGCATCACAAGATTAATTACATCACGAATATTTCCTAATTGTCGCTGTGATATATATATATATATATATATATATATATATATATATATATATATATATCTATATATAATTATCTACTTTTCCTCGAGCTAGGCATATATTATTATATATATATATATATATATATATATATATATATATATATATATATATATATATATATATATCCTCCATGTCTCCCTCATTTCGCTGCCTATTTCGTCTTTCCTATCTTCTTTAAGTTTGGACGAAAATTCTTTTCCGAACAGATACATTTTTACTCTATTCGTGTACGATACGTTTTTATTTACATTTTCAGTTTAGTTGCACTTTCACAGAACTGGTTCGTGGATATGTAGCAGCCCTCTTCACTCACTCCCTCGGCTAGATGATGCGCACAGATGCGTAACAAATTCAAAGAATCCGAAGAATTTCTGCACACCTTTTAAATGTCAATATTAAAAGTCTATCTATCATATTGCCAGTTTATATCACATAAAATCTATATTATTATAAATTTCATCTTAACATAATCTTATTGTACAAAATTATAATAATTTATAGTCGGATTGTAAAGATGTATTTGTTTACAGAGATTTGTGATGTGTCAAACTACAGAAGGGACAGCCTCAGTGCCGTATTCAACCTTGAGTTGATGTAAAACCACTAACGATTTACTCTTGTGTCGCGTAACAGCATCCAGGACAGCTGTGCAGTGCATTTTGCTAGAGTTCCCCACAATTTAAAAATGTGACTTTGCATCTATTCAGTGGACATGGTCAAGTTAGCCTAATCTTCAAAATCTGCGGTATGCAAATGGGTAGGGCCTTGCTATGGTAGTAAATAGTGAAGGCCGTCGCCTTTAATTCTGCTTTTGGGTTGCCCGTTATTTCTGTCGCAAATTTAAGCCATTTAATGTATCAGACAATTCGTGGACCCTAGCCTTGCTAATAAGCTTAGTCTTAGGTACATACTCCAGTATTACCTATAGCAAGTAAACTAACCAAACCTAGTATTACCTACCTAGGTAGGTACCTACCTACCTATATTTCAAGTATGAACACCTTGACGTGGGACAAGTCGAGGCCACCTTAGATAGCCTTTGGCCCATCGAGATTGGTATTTGTTTATTGAAAATTCATTTTAATTAGTCTAGCCTGTATTTGATAAATTTCACCACAAACCCATGAGCTAATCAGGTATAGGTAGCCTAAGTACCTAGTAGTAACTGGCTACATATTTTACTTGGGTAGGGTAAACAACCACGTGGACTGACCAACTCACCGACTACCGTGGCCACCCTCCGAAAAAGTACTTTAACATGTCCTGACACCGGAGATGGTCATCAGTCATGAGGAGTTGGTGGTGATAGCAGGAGCTCAAGACCTCTACTCTCCTTTCGAAGTAAGTATTTTCTGCCAAAGTTAGAAATTAAGGCCATATTTTAAGATTTAACAGAGGGTAATGAAAAGTGTGGCCAACGCAGTGCACACTACCCCAAAACGCTTTCGAAATTTTTACTTACGATTACAAATGTTTAGAAGGTTGACGCTTGTGTTAACAAACTAACCATTTCCTGTGCTAAATCGGCACACCACTTGTACCCATAGACGCTGTGGCACTTTCATCCCAACAATCGTAAACCTGACCCCTTAACCAGTGCTTATTCAAGGGGACTACGGCATTCTTTGCGGTGTTTTGCGCACTTCAATTGTTTATCAGTGTTGTCAATTGGTAAGACAACTAGAATTCATGGAAACAGTTTGTAAATGCATCGGCGTATGTGTGACGCTCCACTAGATTGGCAACGATGAGCCATTTTTCGTCGCGTCGTCTGCTCGTAAATATACATCAGAAATATTTGTAATTTTTCAGGGTTAATTTGTTTCAAAAAAGGGATAATAGACATGAATTAAATAAATATTTTGAAGTAAAGTTAAACTAAATACGTAATGAGTAAAGTAAACAATTAAGGGAATAAAGCTTTTCACCTCATAAACAGTGTAGTCGTATACTGCTTGTAACTGTGTTTGTGGAGTGAGTACTTAGGAACCAGGAACAGCAACGTGGTTCAAGTGCAATTTGGAGTGAATAAAGACCAAAATGTGTTTAATTACAATCAAATAAGCACTGTGGAGTTTCAGTTGTGATGGCAGTAAGGAAAAAACCACCGATTGCAAGGTAAAAATGAATTCAGTTCAAACCATGACCCCGGGAATAAAAAGTTTCATGCTTTCACTAATACGTATAGGCAACAAAATGTTGTTTTATTGTGCTGATTACAACTGCAATCTTGAGTAAGA
>NC_061110.1:92676492-92722869 GCF_015104395.2 Macrobrachium nipponense | reverse complement strand
CTCCAAATATCGAGACAAGTTGTCAGTAATCCCACAGATCCTCCGCAACCAACTACGGCCTTGGTCAAAAAGTAAAGAACTTAGCCAAGAAAGTACCCCTTCAATATCCCCTCCCAGTGTTAACCATTCACACGGATGCATCCCTGTCCGGGTGGGGGGATACTCTCAGTTCAAACAGGTTCAGGGACTTGGTCAGTTCATTTCGCCAGCTCCACATAAACGTGTTGGAAGCAATGGCAGTATTTCTCACTCTGAAGAGACTGCTTCCCCCGAAGAAGTCTCATCTAAGGCTAGTTTTTGGACAGTGCAGTGGTAGTTCATTGTCATCACAGAGGAGGGTCCAAATCCAAGCATGTGAATCATGTCATGATGAGCCATCTTTGCATTAGCACACAAACACAAATGGCATCTGTCTGCCACTCACCTGGCAGGAGTAAGGAATGTGATAGCAGACGCCCTGTCCCGGTCAGTCCTCTGGAATCAGAGTGGTCTCTGGACGACGGGTCATTCCAGTGGGTAAGCCGGAGAGTCCCAGGTCTCCAAGTGGATCTCTTCGCCTCACAAGCGAACCACAAGCTCCCTTGCTATGTGGCCCCCAACCTGGACCCTCTGGCTTATGCCACGGACGCCCTGTCGTTGGATTGGAATCAGTGGAGGAGAATTTATATTTTTCCTCCAGTGATCTTCTCTTGAAAGTCCTAAGCAAACTAAGGTCTTTCAAAGGGATAGTAGCTCTGATTGCTCCGGACTGGCCCAAGAGCAACGGTATCCTCTTCTTCTGGAATTGGGTCTCCGACCTCAACGGATCCCCAATCCCAAGCTATCACAATCAGTACAAATGAGGACTGTGTTCGCTTCCTCAGGAATTCTCCAGACCCTAACTTTATGGACTTCATGAAGTTTGCGGCTAATAAAGATGCTGATAGTTGACCCACAGAATATTCTCTTCCTAGAATCAGATAAGAGAGAGTCAACCATTAGACAATATGACTCAGCTGTTAAAAATTAGCATCTTTCTTGAGAGAATCGAACACTACAACCATGACAGTTAATTTGGCTATATCCTTTTTCAGGTCCTTGTTTGAAAAAGGTTTAGCAGCTAGCACGATTACCACTCATAAATCGGCTTTGAAGAAAATCTTTCAAGTAGGTTTTCAGATAGATCTGACTGAATCTTATTTCACATCTATCTCTAAAGCCTGTGCTAGACTTAGACCTTCTCAGAGGCCTACTACAGTTTCATGGTTCTTGAATGATGTCCTCAAACTAGCTTCAGATACTGACAACTCATCCTGTACATTCATAATGCTCCTGAGGAAGACATTATCTTATTAAGCCTAGCCTCAGGAGCCAGAATTTCAGAACTGTCGGCTCTATCCAGGGATGCGGGTCATGTGAATTCCTCCCATCAGGAGAAGTTCTACTTGCTCCGGATCGTAGCTTTTTAGCCAAAAATGAGGATCCTCTTGCAAGTGGGCTCCTTGGAAGGTTATCCCACTTCCACAGGATCCTTCTCTCTGCCCAGTATCAACTCTTAGAGCCTTTCTATCTCGTACTTCTTCAAGATCCTCAGGTGCTCTCTTCATGAGAGAAAAAGGTGGTACTTTGTCAGTAAAAGGTATTAGACAACAAATCCTTTACTTCATTAAACAAGCCAACCCTGAGTCATTCCCAAAAGCACATGATATCAGGGGAGTAGCCACCTCAATTAATTATTTTCAACATATGAATTTTGAGGATCTTAAAAAGTATACTGGATGGAAATCCCCGACAGTCTTTAAACGGCATTATTTAAAGTCCTTGGAATCTTTAAAGTTTTCAGCAGTAGCAGCGGGAACATTGTTTCCCCTGATACTGTATAGTAGTTGTAGTATAGATCCAGGTCTCCTTTCTACCTACATCAGCCAACATGCCTCACCCTATCGCCAGGCTACTCGAATATCATAGCCTTAGCCGTTGAATCTATAGTGGATTGTCCCTTATTTTTTGCTAGGGACATCCACACTTGTACTGGATAATGTACTTCAGTGTACCTACCCTTATTTTTATGCTAGGGTAGGACACAATGTGTTTGTATATATTCACCATTTTTTTGTATTTAGATGAACTTCAGTGTACCTACCCTTATTTTATGCTAGGGTAGGACACAATGTGTTTGTATATATTTTGCAATACTTGTATTAATGATGGACTTCAGTGTACCTACCCTTATTTTTATGCTAGGGTAGGACACAATGAGTTTGTATATTTTGTAAAATTTGTTAAGTAAATCCCTTTTTCTTTATATTACAGTCATCACTGTAATTTACTGTAATTACCATTTAAGTACTTTAAGATTACTAAACGTTCTATTGTTTTACTGTTTAGTATAAGTTAGTTTAAGTGCTTAGTTTGTATGCTGTATTGATTTACTTATATTATATCATCATTTTACACTGTTCATTGTCCCTTTTTTCCCATCTTGTCTGTTTCTCTGGTACTCTTTCATAGGCCGACACGAGCTGAGCCCAGAAAAGGGATTTTGACGAAGGAAAAATCTATTTCTGGGTGATTGGCTCGTGTCGCCCTATGAAACCCCCCCTTTATGGTTTGTTTCCCCCCCTTGTCAGACAAGATGTATTTTATTGTTTTTAGATTAAGGATGTCCGCTAGGGGCGCTGCTGTCCGTGGCGTCCTCTAGTAGTAGTAGTAGAGGCTGCATCGCCCGTTGGTATCAGCTCTCTCTGGGGGGATTCTGATGGGAAGTTCTAATTGGTGTTTGTCTCGTGGTAGTGTTCCACACTCGCCCCTAGTTATCATACCGACACTTCTTTTTAAGAGTGAGCGAGTCAGTTTTACTGACATTTTCTTAATTTTGGTTTTTCTCTGGTAATTTTAGGTTAATTTTACCTAGAAAGAATGATATTAAGGATCCTTTCATAGGGCGACACGAGCCAATCACCCAGATAGATTTTTCCTTCGTCAAAATCCCTTATATAAATCCTTTTAAGTTTTTTTTTTTTTTTGTCCTCCATGTCCTCCAAGCAGCCTTAATATCAGTCACTTTTTCTTTTGTTCGTCAAATTTTTCTACTTATTTTTTTTACATTGATTCTTTTGCATTACAGGTGGCATGCAGATGATGATAACAATGGTCTGTGGTTTAATTCAGCTACGTTTTTCCACGTGGCACGTATCGTCCAGTTACAGGACAAAGAACCACCAGAAAATTTTAAGAGGAGCATGATTACTCTAGGATTTTTACAGTAAGTAATGTTTCACAATTTCATTAATAAATAGAATCTAATCATATTTTTGTATGTGAGCTTACCCAGTAATTATATAGCTGTTAGTTTCCACAAAAGCTTACAGCTTTGTAATTGTTTGGTAAGTACTATATGTAAACCCTTATTATTATAAATATAATTTTGTTCATGAAACTTACCTGACAGATATATATAGCTGTATTTTCTGAAGTCCGACAGAATTTAAAAATTCGCGGCACACGCAGTGGGCGGCCAGGTGGTAGTACCCATTCCCGCCGCTGGGAGGCGGATATCAGGAACTATTCCCCATTTTCTATTCATATTTTTTCTGTCGCCGGTCGGTAAACAACTGTTTACAGACCTCCGCCTAGGATTTTGAAACTTCATTAGCCGCTTAAGTATCCTAATTATTCTTTCGATTATTGACTTGGATTTGTGGCTAGGCATACGCTATCGTAAAAGTGCCCCTTGTGTTGTGGAGGGGGCGTCAGATCGGCCCCATAATGCCTCTAGGCCTGGACCTCTGTCGGACTCCCAGGACTCAGGGAGAGGGCATGTCGAAAGCCGCAAGAGGGTTACGGGGGTACTCCCCACCGATCTGGCGTCCCTTCGGCAGGCCCTGTTGACGCTTCCCAGGCTGCTAAAGATCGTGCCACGTGCACGAATCTTGAAGGATTGCTTCTCGTCCTCCGAGGCGTCCTCCCCGCGCAAGGGTTGGAGCTCTCGGAAGGACTCGCGCCCGTCTAAGAAGCTTTAGAGAAGAGGACACTTCACGTCCTCCTCCCTCGTCAGGATGGGAACGTCAGATCGGCCCCATAACGCCTCTAGGCCTAAACCTCTGTCGGGCTCCCAGGAAACCAGGGAGAGGGCATGTCAAAAGCCGAAGGAGGGTTACGGGTTTTTCATGCTGATCTGGCTTCCTTTCGGCGGGTCCTGTGTCGCTTCTCAGGCTGCCGAAGATCGAGCGCGTTGCGTGAGTCTTGAAGGACTCGCGCCCCCTAGGGAAGCTTTGGAGAGGAGGACGCTTCGCGTCCTCTCTCTCTCGTCTCGGGAGGGTGGAGGGGTCCTGTGCCCTGTCGGGGCTCTCGAATTTTGTTTAGCATTCCAAAAGAATTTGGTAATCAACGGACATTCTAGATTCCACCTTTTGGAAGAGCAACTCAGTATTCATCTCCTCTCCTCATGGCGCTCCGTATACGTTATGTAACGTTCGCTTTACTTCGGAAAAGCAAGCTGATAAGTTTGACGTCCGCAAGCTGCTTTGCACAGTCAAACAACTTATGTCGCTGGTTCGGCATAAGAAGAGCAATTTAGACGTGAGGGAGCTTTGGAGGTGCTCGACGTCCTATACGTAGAGACATTCTCCAGGACGCTTGGCAAGCACCCTTGCGAGGGTTGTCTTTCGGAAGCTCGGCGTTCCTTTGCTGAGTGCGTTTTTCTTTTGGAGATGTTCTTTTGCATTTAGTGTTCACACACTTCAGGAGGCAGCGTGCGGCTCTCCATGAAACTCGCATGAGGACGTCCCTTGAAAATATTTCAACTTCATACGCAAAACGCGGTTCGTCATAACATTGAGATGTTGGCAAGGTCGCTCGCCAGGACGCCTCTTGGCGGGCCTTGCATGCATCAGGGCGCTCAACGAGTTCCTCTCTGAAACGTCGTTTCAGAAGACTTGGTGTTCTCTGCTCAGACACGCTCGTAGCTACGCAGGACGTTTTTTTTTTGAGGACGCTCGGCAGGCGCTTTCCAGGACGCGAAGCAGGACGCTTTTGAGGACGCTCGGCATTGGGACGCTTATGAGGACGCTCAGCAGGACGCTTTCCAGACGCTTTCCAGACGCTTTTGTGGACATTCGCCAGGACGCTTCGGTGGAAGCTCGGCAGGACGCTTTGCGAGAGAAAAGACTTGTAGAAGGCGTCTTATTGCTGTTCAGGGACCGTTGTTTCTTAGGACGCTTGACGCTTTATAAACGCGCGTCAGAGGAGGTTTTTTTTTCAGGACTCTCCACAGGACATTCCTTTACAGAAATTTAAAAGGATTCGGAGTTAGCGGAGACGACATACCCGAATTTTTTCTTTCGTACCCTCTTTCCTCTTCATTGATTTCTCTTGAGAATCGGGAAGATTATATACTCGGATTCCTGGTGACTTTCGGTCATGTTAAAGGGTTTTCCCCTATTAGCAAAGTGCTAATAGTTTTGTCAAGTAAGGACGTTTTTCCCCATTGTCAAGATACTAAACGTTTTGTCATTTAAGTGGGGACCCCTCATAAATGGGGTAGTTCTCATTGACATAGATTTTAACAGTTTTTATCGTTTTAAGCGGGATAAACTCATTAACAAATTTCGGAAGAGCTCTCATTCATTTTCAGAGGCTCATCCGGGGTTAAGAGAAAGACTTGTAGACTATCCAGGAAGTCTTTTGTCCAATATCATAAGAAATTGAACGGTCTTTTTTGCGATCCTCGGTTCTCTCTTGATGATCTCTATTCGAATATTACTCCCTTTTTCTTGGAAAAGAAAAGGTCTTGGCAAAGAGTCAAGGAGTTCTTTTAAAAGTCGCGTCATTAGAACGTGGACAGTCGTTTTCCTTTTCTTTTCTCTCTTCCTCGTCGAGGAAAGATGTAGTAGAAGAATTCGATGTTCAAATTACTACCAATACTTACGTAGTTTATCTTTGCGTCATTTTGCTAACGCATGGGTCAAGTCATATACGCATATCGTATTAACCTTCTGCGGATAGAAGCCGAAAGAACTGTTGTTCTAATGTATTTATTTGACACTCCCTTCAACCTTCCAAGAGTTTTCGGAGAAAGAACAACTCTTCAGGTATTGTTACGACAACACCAACTCAGCTTCTGTATTTAGCGAATTCTGTTTCGTTGAAATAGGCTTGCTTGAGAGTTTCCTTTTGCTCGATAATATCATACCTATTCCTTCGTAAAGGGAGTAGCTGGCAACTCAGGCAGATAGTATTCTGTTCACCATTGAAGCTTTCCTTCGAGGAAGACTTCTCTTCATCTTTTTGATAGAGATCGAAGGTGGTCGATCTCCAATCCTTATTTTGTTTTCTTGAAGAAAGAATTTAGGATGGAGATCGTTGTTCAGAATACTAATATAAAATACTACGTATATTAACCTCGCGACATGATTCTACTAGGCAGTGAATTGTCCGAGGGGTAGGCGCATATCCTAGTTATTCTGACGGATTGCGACTTAGACGAGAAGTATTCTAATTGAACTGCAACACCAACTCAGCTTCTGTATTTAGCGAATTTTGTTTCGTTTAATATGCCTGCTTGAGAGTTTCCTTTTGCTCGATAATTTCATACCTATCCCTTCGTAAAAGGAGTAGCTGGCAACTCAGGGCATAGTGCGAGACGATGAACAAGCTGCTGTTACTGTGATCTACGCTGTACGGCTAGCTCGGTGTCATGCGCGGTGGTTACGTCTCTCTCCCTTGCGGGGAATGGCTGAATAAACCGTCTCTCTGCCCTACAATCATGGATTTTAGCCTCGGGTTGAGGAAATTTCTAGTAATCTTGAATGATCATGCCTGCCGTTTACTTAGAAAATTTCAACAAGATATCTCTTATACTTGTTCGGTGCGGGTTTTACCGCAACGGTAACATTCTGTACGAATCAATACCGCGGCATAGCACTATAATAATGCTCTCCTGCTTTATGCAAAGCGCAGCCTTATTTAGGGAAGGAAGCAGGCTGAGTGAGGGAATGGATGAGTTTGCTGGGGACCATTTCCTTGCTGGAGAAGCTTGTTTTCCCTGAATAAACAGCAATTCAGACCTCTACAAATTTTCCTCACGAAGAAATTGAATAACATCAAAGATCTTGTAATTCTAATTCTCTCAACGGCTTGAGGATCACCTCGGGTGATAGCGAGCGAGGGTGCCAGACATCCGAACAGAGAACAGATGTTCTGGCACATTGTCTGAAAGAATTGGAAGCCAATTGGTCGGCTCTCCAGTTCCTCGAAGGGTGAGTTGGATCGAGTGGCCCAAATCATCTCGGATAATTTCTCAGCTCTCTCAATAGCTCGAGAAGAGAGAATTGGTTATGGGCTTGGGCACGGAACGTAACGATCCTCAAGAGGTTCGTTAAACTAGTGCACGTCCGTGCGGGTCTTCTCGATCGAAGGCAAACAACTACTGACGTCTGAGTAATCCTCACTTAGAAGTAGTCGAAAGTGAGGAGACTGAGGGCTGTCCTTTCGTTAAGTTTTTCGTAATATTGAAGACGAAGGAGCTTCCTCTTAAGTTGTTCCCTTATTCATGATCTAGAGGATTAGCTTTAGTCGCCACATGTTGGCCTCTAAGAGGTTGGATTCACAGAGGTCAGGTAACACAGAATTGTCCAAAGACCCTTCCCGAGAGAATCGGTGTAATCTAACTCGTCACTTAGTGAAGTATCTAATATCTCTCCTCTCTGAGTCTGAAGGCGTTCAGACTATCGAGAAGCGATAAGATCTTCAAGATTAATGGCAGTCTCTTGGCCAAGGCAAAAGCAGTGCTGCCTATTTTCAGTGTTTCAATCGGAGGGGTTGCCGTTTCTGGAGATAGTGAAGGGAAATGACTGTTCCTCCACCTCGACTCTGTGAATTCGTTATGGTTCTATCTTTCCGTATGAAGTATGAGATAGATAGAAGTCCTAACTATTGTAGAATATGCAAATATGTTGTTGATGGCTACTAGGCTCAGAGATTCGGTTCTGTCAAACAACAAAGCTTCACGATCTTGAGGTCTGTGGAGATCTTGAAATTCTCTGGATCAAAGGTTCCGGCATGGAACTTAGACGTAGTCTGAGTTTCTGATGCCAAAAGCATTTCGAACCTATCCTTTCTGCGAACTTAATACACGTGACCAGAAAGGCTAATATTCTAACCGCTCTAGCCACGGCAAGGAGGGTTAGTGAGGTTTTAGCCATCATCAGAGGTTTTGGCTTTAAAGGACATAATGCGGTCTGGTCCTCTAAGCCTTCCGTTCTTGATAAGAACGAAAAACCTGTCTAACCCTTGACCCGAAGGCTTGGAAGGACCAAGGGTATGGCACAAATTATTGGGCAAGGGCATTAGAGAGTCCTGTGCCCTGTAGGGTCTCTCAAGTTTTATCTTGATAAAAACTATAGAAAGTCAAGGTCAACGGACAATCTGCGGTGTTCCGTAAAAAGACCAGACTGGTTCATGTCCAAGAACACCCTGGCATTTATAGCCAAGGAGTTCTTTTAAGAGGTCTCATTCATTATGTTTGCATAAAGATTTGAGATTTTTTCTTAATATCAATGCTCAAGAGGTGAGGGCGCGGCCTCGGAAGCATTTCAACAGAGCATGACACTCAGTAACATCCTGAGTGCCACGCTTTAGCGAAGCAAGGGGCTCTGGGTCGCTTCACACTCCCGACAATCTGCGGTGTTCCGTAAAAAGACCAGCCACTGGTTCATGTCCAAGAACACCCTGGCATTATAGCCAAGGAGTTCTTTTTAAGAGGTCCCTCATTCATTATGTTTGCATAAAGATTTGAGATTTTTTCTTAATATGAATGCTCAAGAGGTGAGGGCGCGGCCTCGGAAGCATTTCAACAGAGCATGACACTCAGTAACATCCTGAGTGCCACGCTTTAGCGAAGCAACTCTGTGTTCGCTTCACTACTCCCGACGGGATGTGAAGACGACATTTCAGATCCGTAAGTCGCTAGGACCATACATATCCGTAGATATATTATTGGGTGCAGGAAGCAACACGAATCCTATCCTATAGAAAAGGGATAGGTGTGCTTTTAACTTTGAAGGGTTGGTCGCTTGAGGCGCGTTCCTTTTCTTTAGCCTAGAAGTTATGGAACTAACTTTGATAGGTTAGGTCAGGTGGTGGTTTTAGCTTCGGTGCCCTCAGAAGTATGGTCATATGGTCTAGTCACATTGTGGTCACGCCCCCGTTGACAGATCATCTAGAGCGCACCAGCATTACAGTCTCTACCTCGCTGGCAACTCTTAGTAACGCAGAAGCAGACTTTGGTGACAGTAATCACGAAGTCGGCTATGCTAACAGGTCAGGAACCAAGATGTATATCATCTACTTAATTTAGTTTCCCAAAAATCCTATTCTGTCTCTTCCCACCATCCGAAGGTGGGATTCAGCTATATTATATCTGTCAGGTAAGTTTTTTTTTTCATGAACAAAATGTTTATTGTTATAATACAATTAAGTTTTGTTCATACTTACCTGGGCAGATGATATAATTAAAGTGCCCACCCCACCTCCCCTCAGGAGACAGTGGCACTGATAAAATATATGAATAGAAAATCGGGAATAGTTCCTGATATCCGCCTCCCAGCGGCGGGAATGGGTACTACCACCTGGCCGCCCACTGCGTGTGCCGCGAATTTTTTAGATTCTGTCGGACTTCAGAAAATACAGCTATATATATATGCCAGGTAAGTATGAACAAACTTAATTGTTATTATAACAATAACATTTTCACATAAGTGACTCACAAAAAAATTACAAAGCTGTAAGCTTTCCTGGAAACTAATACTATATAATTACTGAGAAGTATATACACAACCTTATTTTATTTAAAAAATTTAAAAAATATTATGTTAGAGATGCTCAAGTTTTCAGTAATAAATTTGAGTGGGCTGGCCAAAAGACAGAAGTTTTCATCTTGATATTAGTCTGTGGGTGGGTCAACTTAATTTCTCAAATAGTACTCATGGCTAGGAAGTATAGAAATATATGACTATATATACTGTGTTTTAAGCTGCCAACAAATACACTATCCTAAGAATGTACACAATTCTGCAGGAACCTTGAGCAAGAGAAGACTTAGCTGAACTAACAAGGTATCCAGTATGGGAACAGACAACAAAGTATGGTAATGCAAACATTTATCAAAGAGCACGATGAAAGGGGAAAAATAAAAATATTTATTTATTTATTAATTTAACCCCCCCCCAAAAAAAATTATAGAGTACTCCCTAGCTGTCAGAGCAGGTGAACAGCCGGCTGTCCCAATAAACCCTGTGCTTACAGGTGACAGGTGTTCAGGCTGGTAAAGAAACACAAAAGGGACAAAATTGAGTAAATTACTGGTAAATACCAGAACCTGGTTGCATACTCAGGTAGGTGGAAAGGGAAGTCCTCTTTGGTACATGTGTGGAGGAGAATGCTATGTACCTAAGATTAGGCCTAAACTACGCTACTGTAATTGGTTTGTGTTGGAAGAATTAGCGCTATTGGTATTAATCAGTTCAGTTTCCATCTTATGTAATGTTAGGCTTTGAAACTTTACGAAACTTTTCCTTTGTTCCTTGATTTTACTAACTTTTTCATTATTAAAGAAACAGTTTTTTTCTTTCTATGATGGAAATCCAACTTTTTTCATCATTTTTTTCCCTTCTGGATAGTGGGTGATTTATATATATAAAAAATATATTTGGCTTTTATATGTTAGAAGAACTAATAATCAGAATGTAAACCCTGGCAGCTGAGCAAATATTTTAGTACACTCTTGAACATAAATTATCCTTGTAGCACTACAGCAGGTTTGCAGCATCCCTTCAGCCCCTGGCTGGAACCACTTAGCCTTTTATTTTATATACACTTGTGCTTCCTTTCTTCCACCTGGATGTCCAGTCTCTCATAGCTATTACTTCTAATTGCAACTGCATGGTTTTCTTCCAGTTTCAACTTTAGAGCCTTGTACTCCAACTCCTTTATTTTCAGGATCTATCTTAATGTCCAGTGACTCCAACTCCCTTTTTTTTTTCCACCTATTTTCTTCTAGTACAGAGAGGCCTGTTCTTTATAAGGCTCATTGTGTTGGGGATTACCCACTTTAAATTAAAATAGACAAACCAAACTTTTGTTTGGGTCATATGCCTTTGTAGAGCATTGATATATCAAGGTAAAATTCAGGGTTTTTTTAGCCATTTTTATCAGTTTTATGATGGTGTTATAGATTAGTCTTAACCTTGAGTTCACATGAATTAGTCTTAACCTTGAGTTCACATGATTTAGTCTAACCTTGAGTTCACATATTCTTTCTTTTTCAGATTGGGGACTATTATGTTTGGCCTTATGCTCTTTATTTTGTTGCTGTTAGCTTTGCAGAGACTGTGGGAAGAGCTCTGCATACCTTTGTTTACAGTATTAATAAGCTTGGCTGGTTATGGGTAAGTACTATTTATTGCAAATACTTTTTTTTGCAGTAGAAGACTTCATTTTTATTCTGATTTTTTGTTTGATGCATGGTTATATTTCTTGTCATACTGAGGCTGCAGTTTTATACCACTCTCCCTGCTCCACCACCACTTGTGTGATTGTGCTTTGGACATTGGAAGTATGTATTTCCTTCCTTGTGTTCTTCAACCCCACTGCATATTTGTTTTATAAGGCAGAGGTCAGTCTTCAGTGAGTAGATATACCATCGTTATCCCTTTCCTGTTGTATTTAACATGAGCTGAGGTGATGTAAGCTTTCACTTTATCTTTTGATTTCTACATATATTGTTAATTGCAGTAAACCTTTAGTATATTTGCATGCAATCATCAGTGCAAATTTTCAGTATTGGGGTTCAAACTTTTTTTAAACAGGAAAGGAAAATGAGTGATTAGTAAGCCAAATAGAGTTCTGCATCATTGTACTCAATCATTCAAGTTTTTGTTTGGTAGTGGTACTGAAGTCTCTGCTGTGTCTCCTGAAATCTAGTTTTATCTCTTTCTGCCTTTTACTATTTGTCTTTTTCCTTTTTTCGTTTCATCTTGTTCAGCTGTAGCTTTGTCTTAGTATGTATCTTTCTTTTTAATTCTCATCAATAACAGATGTTTTGGATGAGCCCTTAAAGTCTAGAATAGGGACTAAGTGGGTTGGTTAAACTAATTTTTAATGTTGAAGTATCTAGCAAACAGAGCCAGGTTAAAAACTACATCAAGTTTTAGAAGATTTATGGCCAATAATTTTAGTGTCTCATGTGGGTAAACTACACAATATGATGATAATTTGTAACGTTAATAATAAAAGCATAGCACAGTATAGCACTAATACTGTACAAATAGTTAAGCTGCTCATATTAGATGAGCAGAATGGAGGTTTCCTGTTTTCTCAAGATAAGTTAGGGTTCATGCTCCAGCAGTGAAGCCAAGTAATGAGTTCTTCTCGATTCAAAATATTTTCGTGAAAACTCTACTACGAAATGGTTAAAACCATAGGCTGTGCCTGCTTTGTTATTATTGTGAGTGTTGTGTTCAGGGATTTGAAAATTTGTTTGACATGTGCTCCATTTTCTCATGGAAATCTTAATTTACATAATACTAAAAAATACCAAATATCTCCACAATTCTTTTGCAGGTGAGCGAACTGGAACTTTTGTGTTCTTGTCCCTGATCCCAGTTATGCTTGGCTTAGCCCTGTGTTCCAGCAATGAACTCTCCTTCAGTATGATTGGATTCATGTGTGCCTTGACAACTAACCTTTGTGAATGTGTGCAGAGTGTAGTCTCCAAGTCACTACTCTCTGATGGTACTTACAGATACAAGTGAGTTTTTTAAATTATCTAAATTCAGAACTGCCACAATAAATAATTTTTGCATATTTTATGAACACTGAAATTGTTTAATGTAGTAAGAACATGTTCAAAATAATTCCACAAAATATATAATGGTGCAGTACTTTCCACCTGGGCAAGGAATTATGTTGAGGACCTTCATGTGTGTATGAAAATATGTCAGGTGTAAAAACAGGAGGAAGATTTACTGTACAATGTTTATTGTTACTTATGTAATGCTTGCTTGTATAGTGTCCAAAAATTAAGAAAGCTTAAATTTTTTTTTTTAATGTTGAAATTCATTATCGTTGCTTGTGTAATGCCTGAGAGAGGTACTGCCTACATTATGCCTTATACAGCATGCTGTAGTGACCCTCCAACCTCAGTTTTTCCTTATATCTTGTATTTATTCCCTCTGCTTTCTCACCTAATCATCCTTCTTTTATTTTTTTTGTTCCAGTTTTCATGTCATTTAAGGACAAGTCTCTCTGGTAAACTGTGGCAGTCCAGACATGTATCTACTAAAGTATCTTGCATTTCCTCATTTTTTTGTCTCCCCAAATTTTCTGTGAATCTCTGGAGACTAATGATCTATATATCCACCTTCCAACATATTGATCTCATTCTGTCAAAAATCTATCTCATTGCCACTTTGGTCATTATTCACAATATATAGTGTCTCCTTAGTTCTCACTCTTCATTTTTATGCAGTTCTGTGCAACCACTCAACTTCACCAGCTTACAAGTTTCCTTTCCATTTGACAAGGGAGAATTAGCCGGATACTACATATCCTATCATAAACACCAACTTTGTTCGTGAAACTTACCTGTCAGATATATATATAGCTGTATTCTCTGAAGTCTGACAGAATTTCAAAACTTACGACACACACAGTGGGAGATCAGGTGGTTAGTACCCATTCCTGCCGCTGGGAGGCGGGTATCAGGAACCATTCCCATTTTCTCTGTCGCCAGTACTGTCAACACCTGTTTTCAGTACCTCCGTCTTAGGATTTTGCAAACTTCATTGCCGCTTAAGTATCTGATTGTCTTTTGGTTTATTGACTTGGATTTGTGGCTAGGCATACACTATCGTGGATTGATTTGATTTTGGCTTTGACTGTTCTTTGGATAAGATGCCTGGATCTAGTTCTGCTAGTTTCAATGTTGTGTGCAAGAGTGTAAGGTGAGGCTACCGAAAGCTTCGGTAGACCCTCACTCGGTATGCACGAGGTGTAGGGGGTGTGTTTGTTTCTTGGATGATAGATGTAAGGAGTGTGAGATTTTGACTGATTCCGAATGGAAGACATATGATTCGTATGTACGCAAGTTAGAGCGTGACAGAATCAGGAGGTCTTCCTCCAAGAGTGCTTCAGTGAGCAGAAGTCAGGGTAAGATATGTCACCTGCTAACCCTTCTGTAGACTTTGTTTTACCTAACCTGTGTTGCCTTCGGGCCCTGAGGTTGTGTCTGCAGAAGGTAATGCCCTTTCTGTTATTATGGAGTCTATCCGTAACTTTGAGTCTAAAGTGCTCGCTCTCCAATCTAGTGTTGTGAAGTGTGGTGATGGTGTTAGTGCCCCTAGTGTTGTGGAGGGGGCGTCAGATCGGCCCTATAATGCCTCTAGGTCTAGACCTCTGTCGGACTCCCAGGACAAAGGGAGTGGGCAAGTCAAAAGCTGAAGGAGGGTTACGGGGGCTCCCCACCGATCTGGCTTCCCTTCGGCAGAACCTGATGACACCTCCCAGGCTGCCAAGGATCGTGCACGGGCATGAATCCTTAAGGATTGTTTCTCGTCCTCCGAGGCGTCCTCCCCGCGCTAGGGTTGGAGCTCTCGGAAGGACTTTCGCCCTCTCAAGAGAGGTTTTAGAGAAGAGGACGCCTCACGTCCTCTTTCTTGACTTGCATTCCAGTCGTCGCCTGAATGTTTTGATGCTTTTCCCCCGCAGAAGACGACCAGGACGTCATCGGAGGAGGACGCTTTTGAGCGCCCCAGTCGCTCTAAGGTTGTTCCTGTGATAAGGAAGAAGGCGTCCCCTAGCCCCTCGTCTTCTCACAGGATCAGCCCTTCACCTGATCAGGAATCTTCTCCAGCTAAGAAGATTCTTCTGGACATGCAGCAGCAGTTAGCCTCTTTTTTTTCGCCAAGAGGGAGGCAGAGCCTCGTCGCCGCAGGAAGGATTCGAGGCTGCCTATCAAGTCCAGGTCCAGGCAGTCTCCTTCTCCTCGTTCGTCGCCCTCCTCTGCTTCATCGCCTTCTAGATCCCGTTTACCTTCCCAGCGCTTATCTAGAAGTGTCGATGAGCGCCATGCAGGATGCTCTCTAGACCGTAAGGCGATGATCGCCATACTTCTCACTATGACGCTCCTCGCGCTCTTCCTGTCGCTCTGCGTGCTGCTCTGCGTTGACGCTTCTGTTCTTCTGCGTCCCGTCAGGTAGCTCGTCAGGATGCTTTTCAGGACTTTTTCGTCGCTCTACTCTTCAAGACGCTCTTCAGGACGCTCGCAAGGACTCCCGGCGCTCTAGCATCAAGGCGCTCTTCAGGACGCTTTTCAGGACACTCGGCAGACGCCCTTTACCGGATCATCGTAAAGCTTCGGAGTTTGTTGTCAAGGATACCCGACCTTGTTTTCTTTGGACCCTTCTTCGGATAGGAGACCCCTTTTACGAGCGGGGCCTCAAGGTTTGATTGCTTCGCGTCTTTTAAGGACCCTTCTGTTGCTCCGTGGAATGAGGGAGAGTCTTCGGGTGAGTCGCAGCCTGCGGATGAAGAGGAACCTGCTTCGTCTTCATCATCTGATTACAAGGTTTTGGCCCTCCTTTTGAAGGACTTGTTTGCGACAAGTTTTCAGCCCTCGGCCCCGCGCTCTCCTCCTCGCAGTTGGCTACGTCGAAGACGAGGAAAGCGCCAGGTTTCATCAAGATGGCCCACTTCACTTTCTACGAAGAGAGCTTTCAAGAGGATCCATGACTGGATGGACTCCAGGAATGGCCAAGGCAAGACTTCCTTTGCCCTACCTCCAGCGAGGTTAAGCGGAAGGGCGGGCATTTGGTACGAGACGGGAGAAGAAGTGGGTTTGAGAGTTCCTTCCTCTTCCAGGGGACTTTGCCAGCCTGGCAGATGCTCCTAGGAGGTCTCTCCTGTCCTCTGCTAAGGCTTCCTGGACGCTTTCAGAGTTAGACCATCATCTGAAAGGGCTCCTCAGGACGATGGAGGTGTTTAACTTCCTAGATTGGTGTTTGGGAGCCCTGGACCTGCAGTCTTAGCCTGTTGTGGATAAGGCAGTCAGGGATGGTTCCGATGAACTGGCCTCCCACTTTTCTACAGGGCTTCTTAAGAAGAGAGCTTTATACTGCAATTTCACGGCAAGTCGGTGTCTCCTTCTCAGAGGGCAGAGTTGCTGTTCGCACCCCTCTATCTAGTCATCTCTTCCCACAGTCGATGGTAAAAGATTTAGCAGTCAGCATTCAGGAAAAGGTGACCCAAGACCTCCTGGCTCAGTCTTCCAGATGTCCAAGGCCCATCCTACAACTCCTCTTGCTCAAGCTTCCAAGAGGCAGAAGCCCTTTTGTGGCGGTGCTTCCTCGAGAGCGTCTCCTCAAGGAAGAGGTTTCTCTAGAGGCAGAACCCCTTCAAACCCAGGGGTAAGAAGTGACGTGTCGGGCCTTCAGATGCCTGTTGGAGCAAGACTCTTATCCTTTGCAGAAGCATGGAAAGTAAGAGGGACGGACAGCTGGTCCCATCGAAATCATCGAAAGAGGATACAAGATCCCATTCCTCAAAACACCACCGTTGAGCACGAACCCCATAGATCTGTCGCCCTCCTACCAACCTACGAAGCAACAGATTCTGTTCGATCTGCTCGAACAAATACTCGAGAAGAGAGCCGTAGAACAGGTTCTAGCACTAGAATCCCCAGGCTTCTACAACAGGTTGTTCCTGGTACTGAAGCAGTCTTGGGGATGGAGACTGTCCTGGACGTCAGCAGGCTGAACCTTTTTGTCAAGAAGGACAAATCAGATGGAAACATCTCAGTCTGTGTTCTAGGAGAGCCTAAGACCAGGCGACTGGATGGTTTCTTTAGACCTCCAAGACGCCTTCTTTCACGTCCCGATCCATCCTCAGTCAAGGAAGTACCTGAGGTTTGTCTTAAAGGGACAGGTCTTCCAATTCAGAGCTCTCTGCTTCGGGCTAAGCACAGCACCGATGGTTTTTACGCTTCTCATGAGGAATGTGGCGAAATGGCTTCACCTCTCAAGGATAAGACTCTCGCTTTACCTGGACGATTGGCTCATTCGATCATCGTTGGAGTCGAGGTGTCTGGAGGACCTTCATACGATGCTGCAATTGACGAAGGCCCTAGGCCTGCTAGTAAACTTCGAAAAGTCCCATCTGATCCTACGCAGTCCATCGTGTATCTGGGATTCAGAGGGATTCAGCAGCTTTTCGAGCTTTTCCATCCCTGGAACGTCAGCAGAACTGCTTAGAAAAAGTGTCAGCCTTCTTGGGAAAGGAAACATGCTCGGTGATGGGAATGGATGAGTCTGCTGGGGACTATTTCCTCGCTGGAGAAGTTTGTTTCTCCCTGTGGAGACTGCACCTCAGACCGCTCCAGTTTTTCTTAGTGGAGAACTGGAAAAAACAAGGAAGAAAACCTGGATGTGACTGAACGTCTCTCAGTCGGTCAAGGATCGCCTAAAGTGGTGGCACGATCCCGTAAAGCTGGCAGAAGGAGTGTCTCTCAGCCTTCTGAGCCCCGACCTAGTGTTGTTTTCCGACGCGTCCACTGCGGGTTGGGGAGCAACACTGGGAAAGGAAGAAGTGTCAGGCATCTGGAGAGGGGAACAGATGTCCTGGCACATGAATCTAAAAGAATTGGTAGCAATTCGGTTGGCTCTCCAGTTCTTCGAAGAAAGAGTCTTTGGGCGAGTTGTCCAGATCAACTCGGACAATACCACAGCTCTCGCGTATATCAAGAAGCAGGGAGGAACACACTCTCGGTCCCGGTTCGTAGTTAGCGAGAGAGATCCTGCTGTGGGCTCAAGCACGGAACATAACGATCCTGATGAGGTTCGTTGCAGGAGTTTCAGAACGTCCATGCGGATCTTCTCAGCCGTCGGCAGCAACTGCTTACGGCCGAGTGGACTCTTCACCTAGTAGTTTGTCAAGAGTTGTGGAGACTATGGGGACGTCCCTTAGTAGATCTCTTCACAACATCGAAGACGAAGAGACTTCCTCTATACTGCTCCCTGGTTCTCGATCTGGGAGCAGTAGCGATAGACGCCATCCTATGGGATTGGACGGGGATGGACGTCTGCACCTTTCCCCCGTTCAAACTCCTGGGAGAAGTAATCAGGAAGTTTGCGGCGTCAGAGGGAGCGGGATGACGCTGATCGCCCGTTTTGGCCTACAAGTGACTGGTTCACAGAGGTCATGTCCTTCCTAGTGGACTTCCCCCCAAGGACCCTGCCCGACGAGAGATAGATCTACTCAAACAGCCCCACTTCGAGAGTTAACACAAAACCTCTCCGCTCTGAGTCTGACTGCGTTCAGACTATCGAGAAGTTGGCCAGAGTGAGAGGTTTTTCAGACCAGTGGCAAGAGCTATTGCCAATGCAAGGAGAGCTTCCTCTCTTGCAGTGTACCAATCGAAGTGGGACGTTCTTCAGGAGATGGTGCAGGAAGAAGGGTATTTCCTCCACCATGACCTCTGTGAATCAGATTGCTGACTTCCTCCTTCATCTGAGAAATGTTGATAAGCTGGCGGTTCCAACGATTAGAGGATACAAGAGTATGTTGTCGACGGTCTTTAGACACAGAGGTTTAGATCTGTCGAACAACAAAGACCTTCACGATCTTTTGAGGTCTTTTGAAACCTCGACTCAACCAAAGATTCCGTCATGGAACTTGGATGTAGTATTGAAGTTCCTGATGTCGAGTCCTTTCGAACCTTTACATTCTGCATCTTTAAAGGAGGTGACAAGGAAGGCTATTTTTCTAACCGCTCTAGCTACAGCAAAGAGGGTTAGCAAGGTTCAAGCCATCAGTAAACATATAGGCTTTAGGGGACATAATGCGTTATGTTCCTTAAGCCCTTCGTTCTTAGCCAAGAATGAAAACCAGTCCAACCCTTGGCCCAAGAGCTTCGAGATCAAGAGGATAGCAGAAATTATTGGGCAAGAACCAGAGAGAGTCCTGTGCCCTGTCAGGGCTCTCAAGTTTTATTTAGAAAAAACGAAAGAGTGTCGAGGTCCTTCGGACAATCTGTGGTGTTCCATCAAGAGACCAGACTTACCTATGTCGAAGAACGCACTGGCGTTCTTTTTAAGGAGTACCATCAAGGAGGCTCATTCGTCCTGTCGACATGGTGATCTGGGACTTTTGAGAGTTAATGCTCACGAGGTGAGGGCCATCGCAACCTCGGTGGCATTTCAAAAGAACATGGCACTCATTGACATCCTGAGTGCCACCTTTTGGCGAAGCAACTCTGTGTTTGCTTCACACTACCTGCGGGATGTGAAGACGACATAGAGAACTGCTGCTCGCTAGGGCCATACATTTCCGCAGATACAATCTTGGTGGCAGGAAGTAGCACTCATCCTATCCTGTAGAAAATGGTTAGGAGAGCTTTTAATTTTATTGTATTGGTTTATGGTTGTTGTGTCGGCCGCCTAAGGCGGACTTCCCATTCTTTAGCCTAAGTTTATGTGGGATTAACTTTTGATAGGCTTGGTCAGTGGTGGTTTTTTTGCTTCGTTGCCCTCATAGTATGGTTCAATATGGTCTAGTCATATTGTGGTCACGCTCCCATTGACAGATCATCTAGAA
The DNA here is from genome assembly GCF_015104395.2 of Macrobrachium nipponense. Classification (NCBI taxonomy): domain Eukaryota; kingdom Metazoa; phylum Arthropoda; class Malacostraca; order Decapoda; family Palaemonidae; genus Macrobrachium; species Macrobrachium nipponense. The sequence continues at coordinate 92,703,243 of NC_061110.1, read as the reverse complement.
CTCTCACCCACTATACAGGCTCAGTAAAGCAGAGGCAGACTTGGGTGACAGTAATCACGAAGTCAGCTATGCCAACAGGTAAGGAACCAAGATGTCAATCATTTGCATGTAATTTGTTTCCTAAATCCTATTCTGTCTCTTCCCACCTCCAATGGTGGGATTCAGCTATATATATATCTGAACTGGTAAGTTTCATGAACAAAAGATATTGTTATGATACAATAAAGTTTGTTCATACTTACCTGGCAGATATAATATCAAGTACCCACCCACCTCCCCTCAGGAGACAGTGGCACTAGAAAATCTGAATAGAAAATGGGAATGGTTCCTGATACCCGCCTCCCAGCGGCGGAAATGGGTACTAACCACCTGATCTCCAACTGTGTGTGTCGTAAGTTTTGAATTCTGTCGGACTTCGGAGAATACAGCTATATATATATATATCTGCCAGGTAAGTATGAACAAACTTTATTGTATCATAACAATATCATTTTTGGTTTGATATATAGTACTCTTCTTCTCCAAACCTTTTAAAACTTTCTGGCACTTTCTTTGCCTTACCCATCCTGGGTCCAGCCCTTTTCCCCATCTGCCATCATCTATTATATTTACTCCCAAATCCCTATAGGAATCGCCCACCTCAGACTTCAACCCTCCAGAAAACTCCTTTACATACTCCTGACAGTCTTCACAGTCATCATAAATACTTTGTCATAAAAAAAATTACCTCCTACATTACATATACACAATCAGCACCCTCCACATTGCATCTTTATTAGGTCTCTTGTAGCTTTTATCTTTGCTAAAACCTTTCAGACAGAACAACACGCTTAAACTTTGGAACTCCTGAAGAATCTTCTAACAAAAACATGATTTCGATAATGGGACAGTAGTGTAAATGACTGAAGTACCCTGTACTATCTACAAATATACACATGGATATATTTCTAGCAAGTTCATCTTCTGGTTTAAAGGGGGTTATTTAAAAACTTTGCAATTCAATTTTGGATCAAGAATATACCTGTATTCAAGTCTGTGCTGACAATGATGATGTTTTTATCATCCTTTTTGAACAATGTAATAAGTCTGTACTGCCCATTGGTTTTGTGCTGAATATACCTCTCCTCACATTTACCTTTCATTTCAATCATTAGTTTATACAGATTAGTGACTGTTTCTACCTCAAAGCTTAGGAGTCTGAATTGGGCTCTTGCCTTTTTTGTTTCTTACAAAACATTTTTCCTTTAAAGGAAGGTTTTATGCTTCTTTCATGGGTAAGCTCCAGCCTTCATCCTCAGTTTCCCCATTTCTCTTTTCTTTCGGGCCTGGCATGTTGTCTGTTCCACTGGCTTTTTTGCTTGCCAAATGTAAAAGAAAGGTTTTTAAATTGCATGGACACAGTAAAGATTTAAGGTAATTAGTAATTGCCATTTATGTAAATATTTTAATATAGCAGCTTTTTCTTATTCCTTCTGATTACTCCACAACTGCTGCATCTTTATGGGGCAGCATATTTGTAACATAGCAAGCAAGGGTAATCCATGTAATGGCAAGATATGAACTCAGGAGTCTGGCCCATTGTTTGCTGTAAAAATATCTCAACTTACTAATATTGTGTACTATACCATGGGATGTTTATCTTCTTTTGGCTCTGTTATTCATGAATAAAGACCATATATAATGAATTTAGAAATTTAAATTTTTTTCATTTGATGAATGCCTTTTGACCTTTTTTTTACTGTGTTAATTTTTTCTCACCAGTCCAGCAGAACTGCAGTTTTATCCAAATCTGGCTGCAGTTATATTCCAGCTGCCAACTTGGTACTTCCTTGTGGATTTCAAGAAGTTGAGTACACAGATGAATCATGACTTAGCATTTGCTATTTTCCTTGATGGGGTATCATTCCATGGTCAAACAATCACTGCATATGTGTTAATGTCATATGTAAACCCTGTCACTTACAGGTAAGTTGCAATTGTTATTCTTTGTTTTCTTAATCATGTTATCAAGCTGTAAAACAGTAAAAGACATTTAAACTTTGAAATGAATTCTACTGTATCAAATAATATTGTTATCTTGGACCTAGAGGAATGTCTTCTTTTGGCAGCAATATTAGTAGTACTGAAATGTATCACGCAAAGATGAGACAATTCTTGTTAATCTGAAAATGACTATCAAGATGACTCTTTGGTGGTCCTTATCCTGGGTTGGTACATACGAAGTTTCCCAGATTAAATGACCGATTCATCATAGGTAGTTAGCAGCCATTTGGGTTTACGAAAAAAAACATATAATTCATAATACATCCATTCTTGATATTGTAATGTCAGCTAGATTTCGGTAAAATACCAAAATTTAAAGAAGTAAATTTGTTACATTCTTATATAGGCAGGTAAGAAAGATAAACAGCAAAACAATAATTTCAGTTCTTTTAGTTGTAGTTGGTATTAAGCACGAGGCAACACCTCAAACAAGAGAGGTCATGTAAACCCTTAGCTTAAGTTTCAAGATATAGTGTTTCTAAGGCCAAGGAACACTTCATCCTCCCTACAGTGTTGTTGTTGTGGCTGCAAAAGCTTTGAGGTGAATTTTCCTTTCAACCTCTTGGTTTCAAGAGCATGGAGTGGGATTTTTCTTCAAGAAGTCCTCAAAAATCTAAAAGAAAAAATTAAATTTTCATTATGTTGATAACTTTGCAATTTTTAACTTAGTGCTTTCTTAATTGCTTTTGTTGTATGAGGTTTGATTCCAAAAGTTTATATGCATGGCCCTTAAGACTAGTTTCAGGAGTTGCCAGAGATATTTTGCTTTCAAAGGCTTTCCTCAACATTTACCTAAAGTAATTGTTATTTATTTGTCAAACATTTAAAAATTTTAGAATGCTTACATTGACTCTGGTGGTCGTTTATATGGGTAAAGTAGTAACTTGGGTAAATATGGACCAACTTAAAATGTATAGTGTTTACAGGGAGATAAAGCCTCTGTTGACATGGTCTCGCATATTATGAGAGATTGAAGATTTTGTGTGTTAATGGAGCATCAATAAAAAGCATTGTTGCTCTTTTCTCATCAGAGTATATAAAAGCAGTTCTTTTTGACAGGCCACTGTGACATGCTTATTTGGTACTTAATAGTGGTAAAGTGCAAAGAGGGTTTATTACTTTTTAGGTAGAATTGTTTATTTAAGCTGCCAACTTGCTCATTATTGTTTAAGTGTGACTCAGCTGGATTTCCTCCACTATTATTTTTTTGGGGCCGGACTTCAATGGTTTTGTCATCCTCATTACAGCCAGACATGTACTGGGCACTCTCTTATATTATATCTTGTACCTCAGGTTTTCTTAATGTCACTTGTTCATTCTCAGAGTTTTTAGTTCTGCAATTGTTTTCTCTCTGCCTGTCCTTCAAAATAATTGTAGATATTATTTCCTTTCCTTCCTGGAAGCATATTTAATCAGTTTTAAGATGAAATTGTACTTGATTGAAAAAAAAAAGTAAACTTTTGGAATATATAAATGTCAGACTGTTACTAGGTTAGAAGTTGTACTTATTTCTCAGATCTCATGACTTACAGCAGAGCATACTTGTTATAAGCCCTGTCTGTCGCAAGAAAGTTGATTTTACATATTCTACAACTTTCATTATGCTTCACAAAAAACCCTTCACTTCACTTATAGTAAGCCTAGTTTGTGGTCACAAAATTACCATCTTAAAGATTGTAATTGGCATTCATCATTGCACATGCTTGGGTGAATTCCTAGATTCTAAGCAGTCATCATGGCCTGTATTTGTGTGTCTGCAGTGCTGAAAGCTGTCATTGTTCTCAGACTTCACTTCTCAGTTTTGTTTAAAGAATTCCATCACTAATTTATTTTTTTATCTCTTTCTCACATTCCTTGTATTGTGTGTGTTTTCTGTGACATGGTAGTGCATCTTGGGACATTCCAGACTCTGAATGAGTACTTTTTATGTTATGTGACTGATAGAATTGAGATGCAACAAATCCTTGTGTAGTTTTGTATTCATTTACCTTTCACTTGCAGGTGGTTAGAGTTCAGATCACCTTGAAATTCATAACACACAGTGAACAGCTGATGCAGTCATGGTGGTCAAACATAAAGATTATTGTTTTTAATTTAGTATGGGCTGTCCAGTCTAACATAATGGAAAGCTCTAGGAAGGAAGAGAATATAAAATTTAGACCAAGGGCCAAGCGCAGGGACCTATGAGGTCATTCACTGCTGAAAGGGACAGAGTACGTATTAAGATTTTAAAGGTGTAACAAGAGGACAACCTCACAACACATTGCACTATAAAACAATTGTTAGGATAGGGTGGAATTTAAGATGGAAGAAAGAGAATATAAATAGAGGTGCAGTAAAAAGGAATGAAAAGGGTCACAGGCGGGGCCGAAGGGACGACTGCAAAGAACCTACGTAATGCATGCAATGCCACCCATGAGGTGCTCTGATGGCTCTACCCTCCTCTGGGGCAAATGGGAAGGTCCAAGAATAAACAACTTATACTTTTTTGTATAAGTTGTTTATTCTTGGAAGAATTAGAATGTTTTAATGGCATTAGATTACTAGATGAGTGGGATGTCAACTCTGTTTATTCATTTTCACTGGTTCTGCTTTATGAAATTTAGATGGAGAATGAGAAATTAAAATAATCCTCCTCACTCAATCCCAACTCACTCATATCTCTCGTCACCCAGTCAGTCCATCGCAATTTTGGTCTACCTAACCTTCTCCTACCGAAGGAGATGGAAGAGTGTGTTGAAGAACCATTACAGCGACCCCAAAAAGGGACAAGCTAGCAGAGAAAGAATAAGAATGAGAAATTAAAAATTTGATTTGCCTGATGTGAACCTTAGCAGTTAGAATAATGATGAATTTTTTGTTTTCTTGATTTTAATTATTTGTGATGGATCAAAACATTTTGGTAAGATACAATTTAAACTACTCTATTCTTCTCTCTTGCAGTGTGGCAAATACAACAAAGAGAGCATTTTTAATATGGCTGTCTGTGCTGTTGTTTGGAAACCCAGTGACACTCTGGAGTGGTGTTGGAACTGGGGTTGTGATTGCAGGAGTTCTTTTATATAGCAAAGCACGAGAAGTGGATGCAAGGAGGCGAGAGCAGTTCTCCATTACTCAAGATAAATTATCTGTGATTAGATAAAACTTGAACATTTTAGTGTCATTACAAATTTATATTTTATAGGATTTTAAAAGATTTGTAATATTTGTACTTAAAAACGTAGACGAGGCTGCTTAGGTTTTTAAAAAGAAATTTTCTGATAGTAGAAATGATATGTTGGACTTTACTTGCCACAATATAGATAGTAACTTTTAATTAACACTACTCATAGGTGCTGTTTCCTCGTAATGTTCAAGCAGCATTGTATAATTTGAGCTGAAATAGCTGCTGATTTAGAAATAGGAACTAGGCAGGTTCCTAGTACTCTTCATATGAAAATTCAGCAAATATTATTTGTTGGATGTGTATAAATATACCTGTTTTTATAAAACAATAAGTGGTCGGTTTTATGATTGAATATTGCCTAGCTGTTATTATTAGTGAACACTATTGTAATTTGTTAAAATACATTCTATAACTGAGAATAGAAATAGTCTGGATTCATATGTTTAAAAAAAATGTTACAATGAAACACGAATGAAGAGTGTTAAGTAATTTTCTATACAGAAATGAATTTTGGGTAGCTTCATTTCTCCAAGAATTATGATGGATTTATCTTAGATTTTTATGTGTCAAATTATTTTGTTGGCAAGTTTTAATTATTTTGCATTGTATTTTGTATCCTGTAGCAAAAATTTGTATTCTCTTCATTGCAACTAGCACTGTATTTATTTATGACAGAATATTGTTTGGACTGATGTAGTTACGACTTTTAAATAGAAAAGCTGCAGTTGTCCTACATTCTGAAGGAAGCAATGCACTGTTTTAAATAATTTAAAATAAACCTGATTAAAAAGATATTCCCTTACACATTTTTTATGAAGTTGTTACTTATACTTGATTTGTTAACAGTAAAGCTGTCTGTAATACAGTTGATTTTATGTCTTTTTGGTTTGTTAATCGTAAGGGTGTTTAAAATGCAATTTTATGATACACTGAATTTCTGATTATAGAAGTTTTCTTTTGAAAGTATGAAGTGTAACAAAACATTTTTACTTGTAAGCCTCTGTCAGCAGAATTCCTAACAGCTGTGATGCCAAAAATAAGTGTTGAGAACACTTAATATACTTTTAATGAAATCTGTGTAAGTTGGATGCTGTTCTGAATTCACAATATAATCCCGTGGACCATGTAAGTACAATAAAAAAGATGCTAATGGTTTTTCTTCTAAGCTGTTTAATATTTGATTTTTAGTTCAGTGAAGAAACGTAATGGACCATGTTTAAACATATTGGATATCATAGTGTGTTTTGTTTTTTGCAGGTGGTTGGGATGGTAGATCGCTACATATTCATTTAATTTTCTATGTTTGCACAGTTTTCATTGATTTAGTCTAAAGAACATTCCACTAGACATTTTTTAATACTTCTTGTCCTTCTTCAGTTTGATGATGTCTTCTTAAAACTGTTTGTTGAATTTAGTATTATTTAATTTGTAAATATGGATTTTTTTTTATTTTTAAGCCATTTTGATCATAATTAGAGGTTCAGTATTTTATAGCAAATGATTCACAATTATAGGTACATATACAGTATATATATATATGAATAAATTATACATACTGAGAAGAAATAGTTCAGAGAAAAATGCCTGAAGGAAAACAAATACTGTACTACCATAGTTGTATGTAGACCAGAGCTATGGAAAAGGGAGTGGTTTAAAATTAATTTTTTCACTTGTGCAAAACCATCACTACATAAATCCCATGAAGTTTGTATGTTTTTTACAATGTTTTACAGTGGAAATCATAAGAAAAGTACAGGTAAAGTCAATAATGGAAGATTCTGAACCACTGGGTCTTGATTGTTGCTAACCATCTTCGAATTGTTTTGCTAATTAGACATCACAGTCTTCCACTGATCTGCTGAAGAGTTCTTTTACTTTTTGTCTTTTGATACTCTGAGAACCAGAACTAGGTGTCTTTTCTGAAGATGATTTAGAACCAACAGGTCTTAAAGAATCAGTTATGTTATTTTCCGTATGAGGTGCAACACACTGCCTGCTATGGTAGATGGAGTTTTCTCTTCTCTGATCTATTTCCTGTATGGTATCTGTATATAAAACATATTTATAAATTTTTCTCGCTGAAAATATTTTTAAAGTGCAGTAGTGTTTCTCAGGTTAGATGTATCTTTCGAAATACAGGGTTCTCTTTTTGCACTCTGTGGGTGCTTAGCCCTGACAAGATTATTATGACTCATATTAAAATGCCAGTCTCTCTTTCTGTCTCTCTCTCTAATAGTATATCAAGGTTGTCAATGTTATTTATTGAAGAGTAAAGTAGAATATGACAATGAAATTCCTGTCTTACAGGTTCTCAAATAAGTTTTGTTGGTGCTGTCATGGATTAGTGTATTCCATATTACCAGAATTATATTTTTCTTGGACCTTTTGTCATATGTCTTCAATTATTATTTATGCAAATGTCAATGTTTGGTGGATAATGAGATATATGGCAAATTCTGTACTGGAGGCTCAAATACAGTTCATAAAAAAATAATTCTCAATACTCTAGGTTCATACTTAGCTGTAATATGGAAATTGTTTATACATTCCAAGTTTGATAATGAACATTATGGTGAAAGGAGCAATAATTAGTCATTATTTATTGTAATTCCATGTTTATTGTATGCCAAGTTAATGAAATATTTTAGAATTATATTTTTGCCTTATTTTTTGTTACCCTGTCGTCTGATTGAAAAAGGAATGAAAGAGATTTTGTAGGAAAAGGAAGATTAATATTGTATGGCCAGATAAAACTGGAGCCTGTAATAGAGTTTTGCTGTATATAAATAGAGATTATTTTAATTCCTTTTGTAGAAGTGAGATACAAGAGGTTTCGATGAGAGGTCAAGGTAGCCAGAGAATATTTGTATGTACTGTGTTGTGCTTCATGAGGCACAATACAGGCAATTCTCAGTTCATTACACTTTCCATTTACCCCTGAGCTGCAACCCATTGTTCGATCCAGTAATTTATAAATTTTTTTTTCTCACCTGACCTGTAGGCATTACTTAAGGTTCTTTGCAGCATCCCTTTGGCCTCTAAGTGCAATCCCTTTCATTCCTTTTACTGTACCTCCATTCATATTCTTTCTTCCACCTTACTTTCCACCCTCTCCTAACATCTGTTGCATGGTGCAACTATGAGGTTTTCCTTCTGTCACACCTTTCAAACCTTTTGGCTGTCAATTTTCCTTTCAGCGCTGAATGACTTCATAAGTCCTAGCACTTGGCCTTTGGCCTAAATTCTATGTTCTATCTATACTTTTCCCACCTGACACCCCCCATCCACACACTTCTTCAATTTCCCTAGTCCCCTCCACTTTTATGAAATGGATTATCCAGTGGCAAATTTAGCAAACCTAGATACTAATTACATTCTGCCTTGCAATAGGAGGACAAACTAAGACAGCAAGCCCAAATGAAGGGGAAAACTTGATTTGTAGGCCACAGCATTATCACTTAGTTCGTCCTTGATGAGCCGTGGATTGTCAAGATATACACTGAATGCACCACAGCAACTTTACTTCAGAGAAAACCCCATTCCCTTCTCCCACTTAAAAGTTATAAGTGCTCTTTACATATTACAATCCTCACCAAGAATTGTAGCTAGAATAAAATGACCGACTCTGTAACCCCCTAAGACAGGAACCTATGACACAAATTCCCAAGGCTGGGACATTCAACCAGCAAATAAATGTCTCTCAGTCGAGGGCACTTTTTAAGGGACATCAAGAACCCATGAGCGAGTATAGTATGTCCAATCCTCAATCTGCACAACATCGTTTCTTGTCTCCTTAGCATTATGATTATGTGAAAAGATTTTCCCAATTACAGATTATATTTAGTGATTAATTAAAACATTAATTACAAAATAAACCCAATACATTAACTCCCCATGCTTATCTCACGAATTAGTTGCGATATTTCACTAAGAATTTAACTCAAAACTGTTGTTTACTTAAACATATCACGTCTTTGCCTATATTTCCAATGTTCTAAAGTTTTAAATTGTATATTATAAAATATTTTGACTTTTTTTTTAAACGATATCTCCTTAAGCGCTAATTATTCGATTTTTATTTTTCAACAGAGTTGCCAGGTTTGTTTTAAAGGGTAAAGTGTACATTCTTATCCAAGGAGTTTAGAGCATTGTACAAAAACTACTAAAATTTTCCAAGCAATTCAACATATCTCGTCTTTCTGTATATTTAAATTGTCACAGTGTTAAATTCTATATAACACAGTTCCAACTATATTTGAAGTTAAGGAAGGTGTAAATTATCTATTATTTTCTTATTTCAAAGAGTAGCTAGTTTTTGTTTTTAATGGCAGAACGAGTAAGTTCTTATCCGAGCCAGAAAACTTAAAATTTTTGACGTAATGCAAGCTATAAAATGCAGTATATATATATATATATATATATATATATATATATATATATATATATATTCAAATGACTGTTGTGAAAGATGCATAATTATTAACGATGCAAAAACAACATATTTGTAAGAACTAGAGGTCATGCAAATGGCTACAATGGAGAAGGTATCGTCTGCATATATGACGAAAAAAGGCATTTGTATCTGTTCCTTTGTTGAGAGAAAATCACGTATATGTGGGGTTCAGTAGCATATGACATCTCATCTCCCATGATCCATACCTGGTTTAGAAGATTTGTTGCAAAATATATTGTGATTTTGAGAAATAAAACTAACAGAAATAGCATTTCTGCTTGAAACTCCACGATTCTTGAGAGAACTTTTTCACAAGACTGTCTGCAAGAAACCCTACTTGAGCTAGGTGATAGTGTTATCAAGTTCTGTTTAGTCTTGCAATCAAAATCAACTGAAAAGCAACCCAGCCCTTCCTGTGCCCCCTCCCCCTTCTTTCTCTCCCCCCTTCACCCCGCTTCAGCCTATATGGTCCCTAAGATCTACTTCCTCTTCGTTTGCTAAAGAAAAAAGTACTTTGAACGATTTCTGTGCACAAGCTTTTGACCACGAAAGACATTAGAACTAAGCGTAGAAATCTGGACGCTGTAAATGCAATACGAGCAGCGCGACCTTTCTTCAATTCAAGTATTGCACTCTTAATGCAAGAGTCTAGGTGTCCCATCTTTCCCGTCAAAGATTACGGTTATCGCGCGGCCGTTCTCTTGGAGTTACGACGTTTATCAACGCATGATTTATACGCAACGGGTTGCTGCGTCCACCACATGTAATTCCATTTAGCCCCTGCTGTATATTAAGCGTACCGTCGTTTGTAAACTGCCGCTGGGCAAACAGAGAGAGAGAGAGAGAGACGGGTAGGAGCTAGGGGTGTTCGCACGTTTGGGTGAATGAAAATTGTGCCGTCTTCATAACTCAACTTTAAATGACCATTCATATCAGCATCCTAGTTGAAACTTAACTATGCCGTACTTTCTATCTAGCCATTAAGCATATGTATATATATATATATATAGATATAATATATAGATATATATATATATATATATACATTATAAATATATATCGCCAATATATATATATTTATATATATATATATATATATATATATTATATATATATATATATATATAAAAACTGAGTAGCCTATCATTTAAAATATCTGATACACCATCCACGATGTGTTTAAATGACGAATGACACTTTCGAAAAGGAACTTCGTGTTCTAAAAGAGGATTCTGAAATGACGTCGCATGCAAATACAGTAAAGTCAAGTCAGACTCTTACGCAAATGCACCCCCGCGGGAGGGGGATGCCATATTCCGAAGCTGATGTCTAGGCCAGTCACTTACGACGCTCCTGATTGGCTGTTGATAAGCCAGTCACAGGGCCGGAAACTCTCAGTCTCTCGAGAGAGTTTACATGGGTAGGATCTATATTCAAACTCTCCTAAGGGATACGTCTTTCAAAAGTATCCTTCAGGAGAAGAGGAACATACATCCAGCCTATGTGAACTCTCTCGAGGGAACGAGAGTTTCCAGCCCTGTGATTGGCTTTTCAACAGCCAATCAGGGGCGTCGTAAGGGTCTGACTGGCCTAGACATCAGCTGCACGGATGGTGTGAATCTACTATAGATATCAGATGCACGGTTGGCGTGAATCTACTGTAGTATACATCTCGACAATTTGTGACCCGGGGAGGGACAATCAGCCATAATTTCGTTGAACTGATAATGGAATCACCCCTGACAGATTCTTCAACGGACCCCTTTGTAATCAATTCAAAAATCCGAAGAAAGAATGAGTACATAATACGAAATTCATTAAGAAATGGATAAGAAAAAGTCGATGCGAATGTACGTAATATTGATACGAAATTGGATCGCATTCGAGATTCGTTATCAAGAAATATAATGCGGAGTTCTGTGGTAAGTCTTTATCCAAGTCCTATTGGTTATTCAAGATTACAGCTTGCTCCTCCATTCTTGAATACGCGACCAAACTTGAAAACAAAATTTGTCATCATTGAAATGAAAAATGAGCCATAAAGAGCCTAGAATTGATGTGACAACCTTACCGCATTAAATTCAGTACATAAATCGATAGCTGTAACAGAAAGTCTACTCGAGGAATTTGTATTTACCTGTTGTTCATGATTGCCGCTCATGAATTATGCAGACAACAACGCAGCCGTCACAACTGCTGACTCGAGTTTTGTTCTGGGCAACGCCCGTCAATAATCGGATCGCAAATTAAGTTTTGTTTGTCGAACAGAAACCGTCGGTGTGTTGCGTAAATATTCAATGCTACTTCTGTATAGACAGTGAAGGGACTGACTTCGAGCTCGTGGTGCGTGTACGTCATCGGTTGTGTCAGAATATTGAGAGACTTGCAGGTTTTCAAATAATCGAGCTGTGGCTAAGATGAAAATAAGACAGAACTTTGGATTCTCTTTTGATCAACAAAAACCTGACGGTAGAGATGTTCATTTAGTAAGGATGGCGATCCAACGAAGACAAAAACATTAGATGGACACGAGAGTAATGAACTTTAGTGAACGACCTGCTTTAAATCTGAAATAAAAATAGCATACGTGTCAAATTTGCAGTTCTTGGGTACAATGATAATGATTTCAGCTGAGCAATTTTCTTCTGTCATTCTATACGTAAATGAAATCTAAGCAATTATCTAATGCATTCGCATCGTTTCCTTCTAACTATGCAGATGTGAAGAATCCAATGAAAATGTCAAGTCGTGACAACGGAACAGGGCAACGTCCTCCTACAAAGATATTCACCGTCAGGATGACTGGCAAAGAGGAGAATGCAAGTGACGTCACCGAGGAGAAGAGAGATCAAGAACGTCCTGGTTCGACAAACACGTTAACAAGAAAGATCGCGGATCTTCTCCTCTGTCTAGCCACTATCCTGGGCTTACTACCAGAGGGACAAGATGGAATTCGAAAGAAAACTTGGGTTCGAAAACTCAAAACTCGAGTCCCAGCTTTGATAACTGCTGCTGCGTGTTTCTCCTTCTTTCCTGTCCACGGTAAGGTCAAACATTTGATTGTCGTTACGCAAAAGATCGTCACATTTTAAGTTTGCGCGAGTTCCTTCAGCAATGAAATGCGGAGGTCTTAGGAATTGGAGACGGCTGTAGGTTCACTCATGGATGTTAGAGCCATTAACTTATTTTTTAGAAGTGGAAGACTTAATGACTTGCACTTCCACGGCATTCAAACATTCCTACATTCCACCTACATCGAGCGAATGTGCACAACGTGATAATGGAGGTCTGTTATATGAAGGATTTGTGTGTGTGTGACTAATAAGCGTGTTTATGTCCTGATCACGATTGGGAGAGTAGATAACTGTCCATTTTGTAAGCAGGGCTATGCGTAGCTATAAGACTCACTAACAAGCATATATGGAGGTAGGGTGTGGAGTAGGTGAGGTGAGGTGGGGTTTGGAGGTGGATGAGATTATTCATGCTTCTCACGAGTTTCAACCCAGAGGTTTTAAAAAAAAAAATGGCGTTCTCTTTTTGTGTCAGTCTCTTGAAAGAAAAATCGCCCACTGTCTTTTTTCAGTCATCCTGGAATATTTGATGACGTTATTCACTAAGAGACTCTTTTGCTTTAAGAGACCCACATCAAACATGATGATGTAGAGAGATGCTTCTCTACAGCCTTTGGTCGAAGTTTCATCCTGGCAAGTCTTACTATGATACCAGTCTATAGATATATTCCCTCATGTCTATGCTCTTCTATATTCCATGTATTTTTTCCAGAGTATTGCACCTGGGAAACCTTGCATGAAAACTCAGCCTTGTACCTTTCCACCGAAATGGCGTACGGATTACTGCCCACCTTAGCAGCCTGGATGACTGTTTTGACCTTCTGGAACAAACGTCGAGAATTCACGTCCCTCCTGGAAAGATCCCGCGACGTTGCCGCAGACGACCTGAACATCACGAGACTGACCCTCGAGCTCCTCTTCGTCCTATGCTACATCATCACCTGTTCCAGGATAACCATTTCCTACTATACCCAGACCATCAGTCACTTCTGGATAAGCCTCGTGGAAGACGTGTCTTTCGTCTGGGTACTTCTGTGCGCAACGTCCTCGGGGATCTTCTACGTCACTTTGGGACGTCTCTTGGCCAGGGCCTTCGCCGCCACCAACGGGAAGTTGCGAGACGTCCTCCGACAGGGGAGAGAGACGCCCCCCGCGGCTTTGCACCAGATCTACAAACAGCTGATCACCCTCAGAATGATTCACGACGACATGTTGGCCATCTTGGCTCTTCCGTTACTCGGCCTCACCACGTTTTTGCTGTACACTCTCACCGTCACGCTGTTTCACCTGCTCATGCAGTTTATCAAAGGGGAGGGGGGGACAGCTCAGGACACAGTCGCCTCTATAGCGCTGGATACGTTGACTGTCTTGATGTTCGCCTCCATGGGCTACACAGCGGACTCTATCAAGCAAGAGGTAACAAGGGGAACTCAGTGCTCTAAATGCTGAAGCACATAATGACTCTATTGTTTACTCTATTCAAAATGACTGTAAGTTACATCTCACTATATTTCCGGTCTTCAATAACATATTGACGCTCAACTCAAGACTAAGCTCTTTTGAAAACATTTATTTGTCCTTGGTCTGTTTTTACTGTATCATTAAATATTTGCTGTTTTTTCTATATAAATTCACGGTTTGTTACCAATATTTTCAAAGGAGATATTTTTTTTTATTATAAAGACATAATCATTCGTTAATAACTGAATTACAATACGGGCAAGAATAATGACGAGAATTCCCTATGTATTCTCTCTTCCAGGCATCAGCTAGTGCTCAGTTACTGACTCAAGAAAAACCTAAAAACATTCCAGATGAAGCTCAACATGCATGGGCTGATGAACCTATTAAGGTAAGTTGTACCTAACTATGTAAGGGTGAGACCTCTTTTACACACCCACACGTTATATATGCATACATATATACACACACACACACACACACATATATATATAGATATATATATATATATATATATATATAGATATATATATTATATATATATATATATATATATATATATATGTGTGTGTGTGTGTGTGTATAAAATTTATATTCGTGTATACATATACATTTTACACATACTTATATATGTGTTTCGTTAATAATATATAGATAATAAATGTATAATATATATATATATATATATATATATATATATATATACTATTTCTCTCTCTCATTCTATATATATACACGCAACCATACTATATATATACTATTATTATATATATACATTCTATATATATACACGCAACACATGCACATATGTATGTGTACGTGTGTGTGTGTGCGTGTAAACGTTCACTGGAAGGAGAGCGTGCAGATATTTGACTAATGCTCATAATTCGTCTTATGAGTATCAAAATACTAGTAGTATACAATAACCACACTCTTTTGTACCTTTCAGTTCGCTATTTACAAACTGTGTTCTCAACCGGTGAGCACAAGGCTGTGTGGTTTCTTTACACTCTCGCGATCGACTTTTCTAAATGTGAGTATAAAAGAACATTTACCTCTCTAGTAAGGCAATAAATAAGTCGTGCCGAAATCAATTGAAACGCCTTATTTTTGCACAGTAGAACTTCAAGGAATGAAAACTGTTTGATCTATGTAGAGAGCGACTGAAATCTACGCCCTCCCCAAAAAAAAAAATTCCAGAAATAATATAATGTCAATTTAAGTCAATATTAAGCCAAGTTATCCCAGCCATCCCCAAACATCAAGTGATGAGGACTACAAGATAATTTAGGATCACCTCCTACCATCAAAATGCCGTCAAGATTAATAAGGAGTAATACGTAGGAATGCTGAACGAACTGATGGATATATCGTCCTCAAGTTTATAGTTTCCCAACAGGACTCTCCTTTTCACAGGTGTTGAACGCTGCCGCGACCTACCTGGTCATCCTCACGCAATTCCGACTTCTCGAGGATCCGAGGTCCTTCTCCAAAAGCGGAAGTGGCGGGGAGCTCAACCGCAGTCTCTCGTCAGATGTGGACTTTCGTGGAAATGACCCTGGATTCTGACAAGATGCCTTGACCTGACAGGGCGTCCGACTGGTGGAGAAAACTATGTTCACATTAATGCACTAATATAGTTTCCGCCATTCACTTAGAGTATTTTTTATTTTAGCTCGACTTTTTGTTGACTTCTCTTCAAGTGGTCTGTCTCAAGAGGATGAAATACATTATCTTACCATACTATAATGGGCATAATGTCTGTCCGTTCGTCTGTCATTCAATCACGGCCAACCGGCTGGTCCGATGGGCATGAAACTTGGCAGGGTTATAGTGGGGACCCAAAAGATGGTTTATAGTGGGGGTGTCATCCTACCTTCCCCCTCCCCCTCTCCGAAGGGGGTGAGGGTGAGAAGGGATTCCCTGAAACGGAGCTGGTTCTGCCCGTGAAACGGGGCTGGTTATGCCCGTAGACTTAGTTACTTTACGAATTTATCATACATAATGGTTAAACAACACTAGCGAGTCACTTATATGAAGCAGCAGATGAATATGCTTTTAGTAAGGATCGGTAAATTGCTAGTAATAATAATAATAATAATAATAATAATAATAATAATAATAATAATAATAATAATAATAATTCAGCGTTGCTCCCTCCTGCATCGTTGCCCGACTGTATGTATATACACCACCCACACCAAGGATGGCTAAATCTAACTACCACTTGCCTCCGCACTCCGCTTACCCGTCTAACAGATTGACCATCTGGCTGGTCGAAAAGTCGGAGACAAGGAAAGCACCGAAATGAATGCCGGAACTCAAACTCCTAAATCAATCTGCTGAAAACGTGTTGAACTCTACGGGTTTCTGCCCCCGCATTTCGCTACCTTTCTATGCATTATAAGGAAGAAAAACTGCTGTACAGCCACTGTTGGTGTATTTCTCTCTATCATAGAATGAGCGTGGGTCAATTATCGCCAAATACTTCCGTAGAAGAGAAAAGAATTATACGGAAAATTGAAACGACTAATATATAAAATAAATGCACTTGCCATCCTATTATTATTATTATTATTATTATTATTATTATTATTATTATTATTATTATTATTATCATCATCAAATGAAACGACTAATATATAAAATAAATACACTTGAATGATGCAGCCATCCTATTATTATTATTTATATTATTATTATTATTATTATTATTATTATCATTTAAAAAATCCACAATTATATAGTAAATTATATTAGCATACATACTTTGCATATAAATAAAATTTGCTATATAATTGTGGAAGTTTTATTACACACCACTTTATCACGGGAGTGTGAATTTCTTAGCATTATTAATATTATATTAACACCGATACTGTAGATAGTTCATTTCTGATTTCAGTGAATAAATTCTCCGTGACACCGCTTGGATTTGGACTAATCACCTTCAGTACAAATACGACATTCCGCTCAGACAAGAGCCCACGAACCGGGCAAGCATCTCCGAAATCATTCTTCCTATCCCTAAGGAAAGAAACAGCAAAAGCTCGGGAAAACACACGCGTAGGCCACAGGAAACCGGAAAGAAAGAGTGATAATTAAGGCCCAAGAGGAGACCAACAAGAGGAAGAGAAAGTGAACAGCGAGTTCTTCCCTCTCCGGACCAAGCACGGCTTCCTCCGCGCACGTGACCCTCTCAAAGGGAACTGCGTCTTTGAAAAGGACGCCTCGAAATTCGAAAGCCCTCCTGCGCGTGTTGCTGGGTCAGACAGTTTCAGAAATGTGACTTTTCATGTCTTCTGTGGTCTTCATTTCTACCTACCCAGCCCATCACCGCCACCACCATACCCCCTCAAAAAAAAAAAAACAAAAAAAAAAAAAATATTCCATCCACAAAATCAGAACTGACTGGTATCTTTTGAATATGTGGCGCTACTAGATTTAAAATTGCATTGAGAGACAAGGTACGAAGCAAGGAAATGAGATTAAGAAAAAACTAAAAAAAAAAAAAAATGCTCAATTCCCAAGGGGCGCTTCGACAACGGAAAAAGGGAAATGAGCATTGGGACCTGACTTTAAAAGAACTTGCTCGAAATTTTTCACCACCGAAAAGTTTTCTTTCTCACTGAATAACATCTCTGCTAATTTTGTGAAAGTTTCAATAACATTTCTGCTAATTTTGTGGAAGTCTGAATAACATCGCGTTAATTTTGTGAAAGTTTCAATAACATCTCTGCTAATTTTGTGAAAGTGTTTCAATTAACAAAAATTTCTGCTAAGAATTTTGTGGAAAGTTTTCCAATACAAATCAATCTGGCTAATTTGTTTTGGAGTTTCGATAAACATCTCTGCTAATTTTGTGAAAGTTTCAATAACATTTCTGCTAATTTTGTGAAAGTTTCAATAACATCTCTACTAATTTTGTGAGTTTCGATAACATCTCTGCCTAATTTTTGTGAGTTTCAAAAAACAAAAAAAATCTCTGCGTAATTTTTGTGAAAGTTTCAATAAACATCTCTGCTAATTTTGTGAGGTTCAAACATTCGCTAATTTGGAGTTTCAAATAACATCTCCGCTAATTTTGTTGAAAGTTTCATAACATCTCTGCTATTTTGTGAGTTTCGATAACATCTCTGCTAATTTTGTGAGTTTCAAAAACATCTCTGCTAATTTTGTGAAAGTTTCAATAACATCTCTGCTAATTTTGTGAGTTTCAAAAACATCTCTGCTAATTTTGTGAAAGTTTCAATAACATCTCTGCTAATTTTGTGAAAGTTTCAATAACATCTCTGCTAATTTTGTGAAAGTTTCAAAAACATCTCTGCTAATTTTGTGAAAGTTTCAATAACATCTAACTAATTTTGTGAAAGTTTCAAAAACATCTCTGCTAATTTTGTGAAAGTTTCAAAAACATCTCTGCTAATTTGCGTGTTTCAATAACATTTAACTAATTTTGTTGTGAAAGTTTCAAATTTAACAAAATTTCTAACTAAATTTTGTTTGAAAGTTTCAAAAAACATCTCTTGCTTAATTTTTGTGAAAGTTTCAAAACAAATTTCAATAACATCTCTGCTAATTTGGTGAAAGTTTCAATAAACAAATTTCTAACTAAATTTTGTGAAAAGTTTCAAAACAAACAAAAAATCTCTGCTATTTTTGTGAAAAAGTTTTCAAATAACATCTAAAACTAAATCTTGTGAAAAGTTTTTGAGTTTCTCTCTCAAAGAACTCGCGTTTGTGTATGTGTGTGTGTGTGTTTTTTTTTAATGTTCCCTAATCTTCACTGAATTATAAATCAAAACTTCAGCCATTTGCTTCAACTTAGCACAATCGCAAGAGATTCCGGAATC
Organism: Macrobrachium nipponense; assembly: GCF_015104395.2. Lineage (NCBI taxonomy): Eukaryota > Metazoa > Arthropoda > Malacostraca > Decapoda > Palaemonidae > Macrobrachium > Macrobrachium nipponense. The sequence continues at coordinate 92,684,196 of NC_061110.1, read as the reverse complement.
CAGAAGCTTGAAATGTATAAAAAATGTATTAAAAAGTCAGACTAAATGAATTAATTTTCAACTACTTACCAAAATGACGCCAACCCTTCACCTGAAAGAAAAGAAGAAATAATGAATAAGCGGATCAGTTTTTCTTGTCACTTCACATAAATTACACCAATATTGACTTCAAATAAAGAATAAGCGAAATAAATCCCGAGTTTCATTTTCCTCTGTTTACTCTTGATTTTATATATCTATTTTCTTTAAATAGCTTTTCGATATCAATACTTTCTAAGTATTACTTAATATTATATATTTTGTGGAAATGAAAGTGACAAAACACTGGAATAAAATATTTGTCTACTGAAATATAAGTGAAGGTACTATACATCTGTAAGGCTGTTTGAATGAGATACGAATTATCAACACCAGAATTGTTTTAGCTGTTAAAGGGAGTGGACCTTAGCGTAGGTATGCAGGCCCTGAGCGCGTTTCATTTTCCCGTGTTCTGGCAAAGCGTCAGCGCAATTATTCATAAATCGTACAGGATTATCAATCAGCCAGCGACTACCAGAGCGAGACAATGTATTATGAGAAGTAATTGCTGACTACCCGTGCTCCCACTGACCTTCGATAATTGATATGAACAAACACAACAATGATTTCGATCGTTTATGGTGGTTCGAAACAGCCTGACTCATGAGCATTACCGAGAGTCAGTTTATATCTGACGGTCGTGTCGGGTAGTGTGGTTTAGAAGACCCAGGACGGTTTCTTCTGCCATTCGAAGAACTGTTGTTTATCAATTTCAGTTATACTGAATACAAAAGCAATGCTACTTTTCGTACCGTGTTGAATGAGGGGCATTTCAGAGTATAGCTTCGTTTTGTTATCACTCAGGTCTGTCTCCCATGGAGAAAAAATTCATCCACAAATGGATCCGTACAATTCATGAATGAAAACAGTGGCAGTTGCTTCAGTGACAATCTAGACTAGAGGTTCACAAACCAAATGCGTACAATCACTCTAAAGTGATTTCTTCGACTTCCTTAGCGATCAGTGTATGTATGCTATGAACCTTAGATTAGTCTCTGGGAAATGAACCTACACATCTGACAGAAACAGACTCGCCTATAAGCACGGACTCAGGAGAAATTTAGGTCAGATGAAAAAACGCAGAACGAAAGCAAGGAAGAGGTATTGACGAGGGAGCTTTTAACTAGATCAACACCTTGTTTGCTGACAGGTGAGTAAACATACGCGCGTGGGTACGCACATATGCATTAGCACATGCTAAGTGTATAGCGCATCAATCATGCTTATTCGAAGAGAAACCGAGAGCAGCAAATGCTTGAAATATTGCTCATGTGAAAAAAGGAACAACAATAACAGTGGTTTTGTTTACATTGGTTAATGCTATTCAAAATTTTCTGAATAATAAATAATGAACATTATTAACACAAATGAGTGTTTTTAACATACTATTTCTCCATTTTATAATAGGTCAAGGTATTTCAAAACAGTTGATAAAAAATAAGCAAAATATGAATACGTTATAATGACAATCACAGGGATGATCATTGAAATATACCTCTGAACTTTAGCTTGCTATGGTCTGAAGTTTATATTAATTTCAGTTTTATGTATATTATTATCATTCTATTTTTATTTGTATTATTATTATCTTCATTTATTTGCATTATTTTATTTTCATTTGTTATATTTTTTTATTTGTATTATTTTATTTTCACTTGTAATATTTCTATTTTTTATACACTTACAGAATGAAACATGTGAAGACGCTGTTACACACAACAGGTTGAGATCTTTAAATGAATGAATGAATGCCATTTTGTGCTTGCTTTTCATCTGGTTTGTTTTTTATAACACCCATGCAGCTTCTAAGTCCCTTGAGCATTAAATGGATCAGTGCTCTTTTGCAGATACAAACGTCAGTTACACAATCATGAACTACAAGAGGAAGGGGACAAATTCTCCGTCGGTTTCCGCAGAATCTAAGGATCGCATCGCCCTAGGCACTATTCAAGTCCAGTCTCTGCTCACACCCGACAAAAACAAGGAAGCCCCGCTTGGAAAACGTGGGAAACCCTCGTGTGAGAGTGACCTTCACCAAGGGACAAAGGGACAGGGAGGTTCGACCACCCAAAAACACCTCAAGGTCCTCGACGGCATCCTGTGGCTGACTCTGGCCTGGGGCTTTTACCCTGGGGTAAAGATGGTCAAAAAGGGACGTGCAGACGAGCCGTGAAGGCCTTTCTTTCGTCGCTGGTGACGCTGACTGTGTGTCTGGCCTTCATTGGCATACACGAGGGTAAGTGCGGTGGCTGGAAGGCAGCTGAAGATTGAAATGTAAACCATGTAAATACCATATTCATGCGTGTTATTTTCGGGAACTTATTTCTCGTGCATATTCAATTACGTGATTGTCTCGAGAGAACACTATTGGTAATAATCCTACTTTCCTATATACAATATATATATATATATATATATATATATATAATAATATATATAATATATCATACTATAATGGGCGTAATGTCTGTCTGTCTGTCATTCAATCACGGCCAAATGGCTGGTCAGATGGGCATGAAACTTGGCAGGGTTATGGTGGGTACCCCTAAGATGGTTTGTAATGGGGGTTTCATCCAACCTACCCTTTGTAGGGGGTGGGGGTGAGAAGGGATTCCCTGGCCGTGAAACGAGGCTGGTTATTCCCGTAGACTTAGTTACTGTACGATTTTTCATACATAATTTCTGTAAAACTTCCCCGGAGAAAGTCGCGAATATTTCAGCTCGGACACAATAGAAGATGAAAATTATCATCAATATCCGCAAGATTTTTTGAATAACTTAAATCCACCGGGACTGCCAGTGCACAAAATAACGTTGAAGATGTACTGCCCGGTAATGTTGCCTCGGAATTTCGATCCTGCCAATGGACATAATAAAAAGGAAACTGACAAGTTCCTACTTTCTACTCTTTTTTTGGAAGACACAGGATCATAAGAGCATTTATCAGTAGCAATAACGCACTGACATACAAGTTGCGTCTTTGCAGTAGCATAATGAAAAGAAAGATACTTTATTATTCCTATCACCGTGCAAAGTAATTGACAAAGAAACGAACCAATCAAGATCCCTGATCCGTTAAATGAGTCACCGACAAGAGAGAGAGAGAGAGAGAGAGAGAGAGAGAGAGAGAGAGAGAGAGAGAGAGAGCCATTTAACGACATTAATGCACTACAATTTTATAATTTTATCTTGCTATCGAAAAATGAGAGAGAGAAAGAGACGAGATAATTTGTGATTTGAGAGCTAAGTAATCCGATAATCCTATCACCGTCTTCGTTACTTGACTTACATTGAGAGAGAGAGAGAGAGAGAGAGAGAGAGAGAGAGAGAGAGAGAGAGAGAGAGAGAATCATTAAAAGACGGTAAACAATAATGAATACGAACTCCTTTACTTTCATTGATCGTCCCTTCACTTACTTTAAGGGAGAGAGAGAGAGAGAGAGAGAGAGAGAGAGAGAGAGAGAGAGAGAGAGAGAGAATATAATTAAAAGAGGGGAAACAACAATGAATAAGAATTTTTCTGCGTTCAGTGAACGTCCCTTGAATTACATTACGAGAGAGAGAGAGAGAGAGAGAGAGAGAGAGAGAGACTTATAGTGTAATCGCCTTTATTTTAATATTGCTGAACAAATAGTACATATAAATTTTTCACTTCTGCACCCCGTATTTTATCACCCATCGTAGATGGGTAAGTTTGCTAATAATAATAATAATAATAATAATAATAATAATAATAATAATAATAATAATAATAATAATAATAATAATAATAATAAATGTGTGCTATTTTAAGGAACTTATTTCTCGTGCATATTCAATTATGTGTTTGTTTGTGTCGAGAGAACACTTTTGGTAATTATCTTATTTTTCTAAAAGAAAAAAAGAATAAAAAAAATAATAATAAGTACTAATATTACCTTGCTTTCACCGTGCTTGCTGTACATTTATCTAAACAGTGTGAATTGAGAACTAAATATTGCAAATTATTTTAGACCGTAAAGCAAATTTCGGTCTATTTTTACAGGAATGAATTGGTAATGGTCAAGTCAAAGGTAGCCATCAAAAGAGAAGCAGAAACACTATAAACCTCTCATTTTCCCCGACTCGAAAATGTCAATGGAAATCCGTCAAGCAATGTCTCTTTCTCTTTCAGCCATGATCACTTTGGATCATTTAGCCAAATTCTCGTCGACTTACTGGATGTGCGAGAAGTTCTTCGCCTTTGCCTTGACGATTCCTGGGATCTTTAACATCGTAGCTTTCTGGCGTAGCAGCGGAGAGTTCGCCCTACTCCTCGATGGATTCCGCGGAATTACTGTTCACCGGGACTTCACGATGAAAACAGCCGTTTCAGAGCTTCTGCTCTTCGTCTGTTTGGGCGGCGTCCAGCTGTATAGCAACGCAGTTTGGTACGTCTCTTACACTAGCCAAATCCCTTTTCTCCTGAGAGTCCTCTTCTTCCTGTCATTCATATGGCTGATCTCGAGCGTGATCCTGCCGCCCTTATGTTACGCAGCTTTGGGGTCGGTCTTGGCCAACGCTTTCAGACATACCAACGAACTGTTAGCCCAGGCGCTACGCAACAACGGCAACGACGAGTTGAGTATCCGAGCCATCAATCAGCAGCTGTCCTCTTTACGAGAGCTACAAGGAAGGCTGGTCACAATGTTGTCTCTCCCGCTACTCGGGTTTTGCATCTTCATGTTTTACATGTTCGCAAACTACTTCTTCTACTCGGTGGTGTCTGGTTTGGTACAAGACCTGACTGTCATCATCCCTGGGATTCTGGTGGCCGCCTTCCTCGGATTCATCTCGGTCACCGTCGTTGGATACACGGCTGACGACATCCAGGCAGAGGTGAGGTACCTAGATTATACTAGTATGTATTTGTGAATATCACTGCTTGCCAGTTTCTAGACAGACGTATCTCGATTATACAAATGCAAAGGATACTGCTAGTAGATTCACATCACCCGTGCATCTGATGTCTAGGCCCGTCCCTTACGCCGCTCCTGATTGGCTGTTGATAAGCCAATCACAGGGCTGGAAACTCTCAGTCTCTCGAGAGAGTTCACATAGGCAGGATGCACGTTCCACCTTTCCTGAGGGATAAGTCTTTCAGGAGAGGTGGAACATAGATCCTGCTCATGTGAACTCTCTCGAGAGACAGAGTTTCCAGCCCTGTGATTGGCTTATCAACAGCCAATCAGGAGCGTCGTAAGAAACTGGCCTCGACATCAAATGCACGGTTGATTTGAATCTACTATAGTTCATGATAATTAGTCTTTCTATCTTTGTAGATATATTGCGATGCACGGTATCTTTGTTCTTAATTTCTGGATTAATAAAATCCAATGGGGCAACAAATTTCAGAGAAAATACTCTGAAACTGAGATGCCCTGAGTCTAATCCTTGCCAGTTTTCGTAAAGAAGCTTAATCAATGATTCCAAAGATTAATCTTACGAGGTTTTATTAAGTACGAAATTTATGATTCGAATGAATATCTTACACTTGTATTAAAATCGTTATCAAGTACCTTTTCTCTCTCCATTCGATTATTTCACAAAGGCGTCAGCACCAATTAGAATTCTTCTCCAAGAGGAGTTGAGAACTTCCCCAGAAGATGCACCACACACTTGGAATGAGGATCCTTTGAAGGTAACGCTTTTACTTCTTTTATTATAAGCACACACATATACATACATACACACACACACACACACACACACATATATATATATATATATATATATATATATATATATATATTATATTATATATATATATATATAAATGATATATTTGTTTGTATGGTGTTTTTACGTTGCATGGAACCAGTGGTTATTCAGCAACGGGACCAGCTGCTTTACGTGACTTCCTAATCCTGTCGGGAGTGAACTTCTATCACCAGAAATACACATTTCTCACTCCTCAATGGAATCCCCGAGAATCGAACTCGCGCTGCCAACGAGGTTCCACGCCAACACCATACCGACCACGCCACTGAGGCGCTAAATTATATAATATATTTATATATAAAATGTATGTATGTACACAGTATATAACATAGTGATAGTCAGTCTATGCTGTAGAAATAATTTTAATATCTGCATCATTGCTTAATACAGCAGAAGCAGTGTTAACTTTGACAATGAGCAAAACATTATTTACATCTATTCAGTACCGTTATTTCCTTTTATATCTTCAATCTCTATCACTCTTCTTTGATGATTCCGCTTATGTCTCAAATTAGCAGCTACCGAGATGATCGCCCGATGAGGCAATATTCACAACTAACGTTTCATACGCACGGATGTAAACAGTTTATTGTGCTGCCATCTATGCATATTTCACGGAACTGGTAATGACTTCTGTCGCCGAGAACCTCTCAGTTTGCATGGTTACATCGCAAGCGGCCTTTCACCAAACCTAACGGAGGCCCCGTGCCTTTTTAACTGACCGAAAAAAACGAAGACCTAACGACCTAACCCGATAATTAAAGAAGCGTTCAATATGGCGACACGCCTTAACCCGAAAAAGTTATCAGTTCTCTATAGTGTCTCCCATGATTTCAATATCTCGGTAACTGTTCATTTTCGGCGGAAGTGGCAGAGATAAATAATTGATGGAACTGTTGAAATGTCAAGACATCACTATACAGAAGCTGCATGAGTGGAACTGAATGTTAATTAGGGTTGGTCATTTTTTAAATTTTATTTTCTTAAAAATATATATAAAAAATGTAAAAAAATCAGTGATTTATTTGATTTTTTTATTTATTTGTTTTATTTGTTAGACGTTTTTCCAATCCCTTTTTTTTTCTCAAAATATATTTTATAACAAAATTACTATTGATTTATCTTTTAGGTTTCCAGTTCTGGCCTAAAGTATGTACTGGCAATTTTTTATATTAGATGCAGCATAATTATGCTTAAGTTTTTGTTAACTATAATCCATATTTTTCAATTTGTTTGCTTTAAAAAAAAAATTTAATGAAAAAATCAATAATTTTATTTCTTGATTAGATCAGTTTGAGTTAATCATTCCCAACCCTGATGTTAATAAAACCTTAATAGCGACAGTCTTTGTTGGAAAAAAAATCCTAGGAATATAAAGATTAGAAGTGAATCCAATCATTCCTATCGGTTTTACGGCTACGTATATATCACAGGCCAAGAAAAAGGGTCAAAATAGGATGAGAAACGATTCAATTACATGAAAGAAATAAATTCAATCACATGAAAGAATTAACCAAGTTACTCTATTTCCAGATGTCCATCTATCAGATGTGCGAAGAACCTTTGCTTTTCAACGCGTGTGGATTCCTAAACATCACTCGGTCATCCCTGCTAGTGGTGAGAGACAGACAGACAGACAGACAGTAATATAAATCCCCAAACAATGGAAATGAAACCTTGGACATCAGACAATCCAGTCTCAAAGTCGAAACATGTGCACATGTATGCACAATTACGGAAGCATGTAGACATTTGTATAGTATGGACACGTATACACAAGACAAAAACAGGCATAACATTTTTTTATTAGGTCTTTTAATATTTTGTGCGTTTAGTGTCATAAATTATCGAAAAACAGGTAGACATTTGTACTGTACGGACACGTAT
>NC_061110.1:92651492-92671492 GCF_015104395.2 Macrobrachium nipponense | reverse complement strand
TCTCTTTCCATGATGAGATGCGAAGTTCCCGAGGAAACAGAAAAAGAAAGAAAGAGAGAGAGAGAGAGAGAGAGAGAGAGAGAGAGAGAGAGAGAGAGAGAGATGAATGTGTAAGTTTGCAAGCATAACGAAGTTAATATTATAAAAATGAAAAGAAAACTGGATATAGATGAGGAAACGTGAAAGGTAAACAAAATAATAATAAAATAAAAATATGTACCAGTAAGCAAATGTGACAACGAAAATTCAGACAGCTGGGTACATATTTGAACGAAGTGAAATTTGCTGCCCTACTCCAAACTGTCATTCATTTATACATATCTCATCTTTATGAATAAATCCATTGTTACAAGGTCTTAAATTCTTTATAAAATATTTGTAAATAGGTCTGGAGTAAGGAAATGCTCAAGAAGTGCTAATTATTCGATATTTCACATCTGAGAGGAGTAGTCATTTTTTCTTTACGATGGCGTCAAGTGTGTACTCTTAACCAAGGACTTCAGAGTAAATAAGCAAAACTCTACTTTAAGTTTGAAAGCAATTAAGTCTGTTTTTCTTCGGAGTATAAACCGTTTTAAATAATTATTGCGATGCAGGACAAACATTTCCGTTCGAATTAGATGTCATCCTTATGGCAACAATGGAGGACGAAAAAGACTAATTGGTTACCTTGTAGGTTGACAAGCACATGGAATACTACGTATAGAGGCCAATTAGATATATCGTTACACCTCAAATCATGCCCTACTTTAGCAGCTACCACGATACAACAGCAGACAACTCTAGAGTGAATATACATTAGTGACACTATTGCGACTATTGCATACCATTTCTAAGGTAACAAGAGTATTTGTAGTCATCATTCAAAGATTACGATTTGGATGACTGTGCAGATGGCAAATGATAACTGATAACCCAAGACTAGGCAAAGCCTGTAATAAAGTGCTTTCATATACTTATAACGACATTTTTATCAAGAAAATGACTCAGAAAATCTAGCAAACTCTCGAAACGCATTCTAGAAAATATTCAATATTTTACTCATTTTCTCTGTCAACTCCTCCAAGGTAGGAAAGCCAACCCCTCCTCCACAACACTCTCTATCTCCGTTTGTGGGAATGTTCCTTTCTGTTAATCATCCAACACTACAAATCGACAGATAATCAATTCATGCTGTATGATCATTTCAACAGTTTTTATTTACCTTATCCATTTATCTTTTCAGTTATTTCTTTTCATATATTTTATTATATTAATTTATTTACTTTTTTTCCTCCTCTCCTCCATTTTACACCCTGGTACGATATGTAAACACAGCCTACCGTAATCACCGACAGAAATACAACATTTGAAAGCTACTTCAAACTGTGCTTTATCGCCTATCCCTGCCACTGAAGACAGACACTTTCTCCTCTGCCGCGACTGTCTGGAGTAAATTAAATGTGGCGTGACGACTCCGTAGAGTTCTTAAGATATATATATATATATATATATATTATATATATATATATATATATATATATATATATATATATGATATATATATATTATATATATATATATATATATATATATATAGATATATATATATATATATATATCATATATAGATAATATATAATTAGATAGATATGATATAAATATATATATAAGTATATATTTATATATATACAGTATATATATATATAATTATATACTAATATATATATATATATCTATATATACATTTTTTTTTCCTTCTTCTTACCGGCCAAATTTTTCATATACTTCATCCATCGATATCCCATTCGCATTATAACGATTTACGGACTAAGTGCGGAAGAACCCTTACTGGACTAAAGACAGTTTAACTTAAATCAATACCAACCATATTTGTCGATATTATTGCAAGCTGGAGAGGGAAATTATAATAATGATAATAACGTCTGTAGTCAAGAAACCCACCCACGTCGTTATCAAAGTCGATAATTCCTCAACACTGACTTATAATGTGCAATGAACAGACCAACCTTTTACTACTACCCTTACTTGCGACCATTAAGAGCCAAGGGCAGGTGCATTTTAACAGTGGTGAAATTTTCTATACGCCTCTTAATTCTTTTCGAAGGTTTGCTCACACATGTGTGTGAAAGGTCACATGATGAACATATCCACTTTTAACTGACCCGGTGTACCACAGAGAGAATCCTCGTACACCCTCTGCTTGCAGCAGTCAAAATGTGAATGGACACGAACGTCAGGGTAGCTGTCAAAAAATAAAATCTACTGAATATTACTAAAATGGCTTTCTGAAAGTAAGATGAAGGAAGAAGAGGAGAAGGAAATTTGGTGGATAGCTCTCTCTCTCTCTAAGCTGCATCCCAGACCATCCAAGATTGGAAGATGCAAAATATACCGAAATATGCATTAGCAATTCTCTGGTAGAATTTAGAGGTGCCTCACATTGAGGGACCTGGGGCAACACAAACGAGCTGTAAGGTCTGTAAGGTAAGGTAAGGTCTCTCTCTCTCTCTCTCTCTCTCTCTCTCTCTCTCTCTCTCTCTCTCTACGCACACACACATACACACGCACACACACACAAACACGGCATTTCCGTAATACGAGATCATACTGACCGCAATTTTCTACCACCTAAACTTACGAAAGAAGATTCTCTCTCTCTCTCTCTTTATTAATAAACAGCGAGAAACAAACGGCATTTCATGCGGTAGAAGTAGCAGCCCGTTGCGCATAAATCATGCGTTGATAAACGTCGTAACTCAAACGAGAACGGCCCCGCGATAACCGTTATCTCCGATGGGGAAGATCGGACGAAGACCCTTGCATAAAACTTTCGAGTGCGATGTTGAGAATAAAAAAAAATAAAAAAAAAGGTCACCCTGCTTATATTCCATTTGCAACGCTTAAATCTCCATACGTTTCCTGCTCAAGGAATTCGGAATGAATTAACATCGTAGTTTAAGGAGCATCTCAAATGTTTGTGTACCTCAAATCACTCAATACTTCTTTTTAGATTTTTACTGATGAAGTAAGATGAAGTAGGAGATCTCAGATGGACGGTGGGGGTAGGGGTGGCGGTTGGGAGAGAATGGGGAGGGGGAGGTGCATTGCTTTTTAATCTATATTTATTGTAATAATACCTAAAAGTCGATAATATTTTCGAATTACTGGAGTATCATTTCTTGTAGACGTCTCGGGAAAAATGATTTCCATCGTTTCATTTTTTCCAAAATAAGTAATACGTTTCACATGAACAGACTCTCAACCAGGCTGAAGGTACAATAGGAAATGACAGCAGCCAATTCTCCAGTTTTCGTTGGACCTACGTAGAACATTTTGCCATATCTATTCCTTTTTTCTCTACTATTTATTGTTATTTCTTTTAACTCTTACGGGATGTGTAACAGTGACACAGGTGGTGCTTTGGGGTTTCCGTTCTCCCATCGTGGTCATATTGCAGTGTCACTTTTAATGTTCTGTGTTCGAAATGCCTGAGGATATCAGCGTGGAATTCAATAAAAACATCAGAGCTATTAATTGCTGCAATCGGAATATTCAATGTTTTAAATGGAGAAATGGAAAATTCCTAATGGCGAAGATGATATTCCTATATACATGAAAAACAGTCAAAATCAAAAGTTCTTTACAAAATCTCCCAGAGCACCTGTCACTTAGGCCAATTCAACGCTTAAGAAATTATGTCAAAGAACGTAAAACGCTATGCTGCTTCCTTTGCTAAAAAAAAAAGAAAAAGAAAGAAAAAAAAAATAGAATGAAGCATTCATATAACGCTAGGGACAAGAACAACCAGCCGGAGGGCGTATCTCCATTCTATGGTAAACTCTCAGAGCAGGCACCCTGGAAGTGGCACTGCACCTACCGACGGCCCTCCTACAGGACTGGATTCGATAACCAGCTGCCAGTGTGCGCTCAGCATTCGACGGAGCAGGGTGTCGACTGTCTCGCTCGTCCAGCGCTCGATCTCGTGGCTGTGTTTTGATCACTGAAATAAGAAAGAATGGTCGAGGTTCACTCAGAGACAGGGCATGCTTTTGCTCTGCGATCTCCCTAAAAAAAAACCTGACTAAAATGATTAGCTGGTTCGGTGGAACATAAATTACTGTAGCAAAATAAGCATCTGAAAGTACTCGGCCGAGAAAAGGTGCAAAGACGCCGCTAATTACAGGCAGGCTCCTTGAAAAACCAAGTCGGGATTTTTCACACGGGAAAAGGTAAGGTTAAAAGGGATCTCAGATCTAGAATTGGGTAAATTTATGCATGCTCCTAACGTAATTTGATGGCCGTAATATATTTTTGACTTCCTGAATAAAACTGACCCTAAATTTCAAAGCTAGCGTAGTATGGTTTCGTAATGACAATGTACTACATTAACATAGCAGGTAATATCTGACAGTCACTCAAGGCTTTCATTCTCTCGCATTCTTTATATATACTTACATACCTATCTGCATACATATATAAAACATATAATTACATACACACAAATATATGTGTGAAATTTGTATACAAAAATACGATTTTAATTATCTTTTCCCGTTTATTCTTTCATGCATGCTGAAATACTCCATTCCAATCAAACTTGTTTTATGGTAAGATGGAAAATGAAACTGTTAAGATCTTTCACACTTAAATTTATGGATAATGGTATTTAATGTCAAGAACATATCATAAATGCAGATATTCCTTATAGCGCAACATCTCCCTGCTTTGTATCAGCTATAAATTCCCTAAGAGGTAACATGCAATCATTATTTTGGAAAGGTGCCCACTGACAGCAACTGGACAACCAAGCAAATAGCACCTTTAATTAATAAATGAATCGTACGTGAATTTTTCCTTTACTTTTTTGTTTGTGGGGAGGAGGGAAGGACTGTTAATGGTCATTAATTTACACCAAAAGAATGATGGTAGTTGCAATAACGCGGTCGCAACTTTGGTGAGCCAGGTTAACAGTTTTACTAACAGCAACTTGGCATCTGTCAAACACACGAAGCTTTTAATCATCCCTAAAGACAAAACTAGATTACGTCAGGTAATATGCTTGACACAAAAGTTAATGTTAGCGCTGATTGTTAGTTTGTATAATATAATACTTTTTCCTGCCATTGCTTTCTAAGGCAGCTGGAAAGATGCTATTCGTTCACTTAAAAGGAACCGCGTCATTGACACGTGCTTTCACAGTCATTTGTGCTTTTAGGAAGCCAATGCTTAATGATATTGTAATGCCCCTTAGGTATAACTAGTTACAATAAGGACAAACGTCAGTATTGAAAATAATAATACTCAAATAATATCAGAAACGTATGCGTTGGAAGGCTACGTACTTTGAGCATCCCAGGTTACTAAAGTGTTGGAAACTAAGTACTTTTATCCCCACTATTTTTCGAATGGTCAGTGAGAGGAAGATGAGATTATCACGGTGGTACTAGCCATAAAAAAATAAGATAGTATGCAGATGATGCTATTCGTTTTACAGTTTTTCCACTAGCCTTAACTGGGCTCTAGGTCCGATCAGTAACTGGTGAAGTCAGCTGGGAGGAAGCTGAATTCGGCTATAAATCAAGGTCTTTTCATTAGAGCATTTAATACCAATGCTCTGTCCCCATGACTGACCAAATATATATAGATGGCACCTGTTCTATAATTGCAGACATTTGAGATCACTTGATGATACATTCCATTTCAAGTATCCCTTATTTCACTGCTCTAATAAAAACCTCTCGAATAATGCTAAGAATTAGGTCTTCATTATAAGGCTTGTTATATCTACAGAGATGACAGTACGCGCGCAATATAATTCAGATTTTTGTTCTGCTCTCACTGGAATATACTTTTCCTGTGTAGAAGTTAGCTTTCTCCCTGGGTTAAAATAGGGTGTTTCCCTCATGAGTAAATAGCCACTTGGTAGGTGTTTCACGATGTTTTAACATCCTCTAAAACGCCACAGTGGCTGTGCACAGTGCCAGAGATATTTTGCTAATTTTACTGCAACGTGAAAGGAGACAAAATGAGGACACTGTCTTAGACGTTATAAAGGTTTATAATGAGAAGATTTGGTGCAAAAACATAAAAAGTTCCTCTGCCGTAAGTTTTTAAAAAATTTTCCCCCACGAGGCTTTCTTTGTGTACTTACTCATTCATTCCTGTTTCGTCCTTATTCATTGGTAACTTCTCTATGGATTTTCAACCACACTTTACCCGGCTCTGATTTTCCTTTTTCATTTATGGACACTATTCTGTAGAAGCCTGCGTACTATATTGATGACCATTTTGACAAGCTTCACACCGTTCATTTTTTACATGTTCAATAAACTATCACATGAAAGAGGGAATGAACTTCAGCCTCTAAAAATGAGTGAATTTTTTAAAAGCAGCAAAACCTTTTTCTTGTTCCCCGTTATTAAGATTTTATCGTCAGACTTACTGGCCTTTGCTAGAAATATCGTTTTCATGTTTGGGATGCTCTCTCTCTCTCTCTCTCTCTCTCTCTCGACGGTATTGAATCTGAGGCAATCCGTTTGATTAATGACCCTCTCTCTTGCGTCATTTCTGGATCCTCTCACTGTGCCCAAAATGTGGCATCCTACTCTACAGCGGTAAGTTCCTAATCCCACAGGGTAGCCTGGTAACACCCGTCTGACCACCTATTTTCACGTTTCCTTCTCAGATCTCTTCAACTTTCGGATTCTCCTCCTTCCTTTGTCTTCTCTGGTTCTGATAATGTCGCTTCTCCCATTTCTTGTTTTATTTGTTCCTTTTCGTTTCATGAGTTGTGAAATGATTGTGTGCAGAGGTTTTCATTCACCAGAGGCCATTGCAATACCTGATTTACTTGGTGAGTGGTTCATTTAACCGAGTCTGCCATAAAGATTAGTATCTTGTGTTAGCTCATCATAGACAATGATGATTCTCGTTGTCCCTCTCTTGTTTTGAACGTCTTCTCATTATTCCTCTATTGAAGTTTCTTGAGCCTTCTCCATTCTACTGTAAGATAATATACAATCTTTTTTAAACTACATCTGATTAAGTATCGGCTCGAGGTATGCCGGGGACAGAAAGACTAAAAAGATCTAAGCCAAAACTTAATGTTGCCACGAAGAACTAATCTTTATTATGATTTGTTAGAAAAGATCACCTCTCGACGGTGTTGTAATGTAATGTTTGTTGTGGATGAGACGTCAGTGTAGCAAGCAACAGGCTGAGCAGTCAGATAAGCAGCAAACGTCGAATACTGCCCAAGAGATCAGAACTTTTTTACCAAAGAAATCCCTGAATCGACAAGCAGAGTAGGTCAATCTTCCGCGCATATTCTGCCCCGATCATTGCTTATGCAAAATCCTTTGAAACGGAGAGAGAGAGAGAGAGAGAGAGAGAGAGAGAGAGAGAGAGAGAGAGAGAGAGAGATGGGGACGTATCCTTGATAACAGCATCGTCTGCCACTGACAAAAGGATTTCCATAATTCTTCCGACTGAAGGTGCTGAACTTGCGGTCGTTCGTGACGGACAAGAAATTTACTTAGCGAGTTTCATTTCGGTCTTTTCGGTTGTTTAATTACCTCCATTTCTGTCCATGGTAGACGCCATGAACACGGACGGAGGTAAAGAGTACGAGAGAGAGAGAGAGAACCGAGAACTAAAACCTATCGCAGCTGCTCTCAGCAAGTGAGAAACAAGAAGAAATTCTGTATTCAACCAACTTACGTCCTTCTTCCAGATCTTGTCTTGCTTCTCCTGAACGTGTAGCTTAACTTTTAGTTTTCTGTAAAAGAAAATTATCGTACCAGCTTTGTCTGTCCGTCCGCCCTCAGATCTTAAAAACTATTGAGGTCTAACGGCTGCAAATTGGTTATGTTCACCATCGACCCCTCCAATCAGCAAACATACCAAATTGCAGCCCTCTAGCCTCAGTAGTTTTTTTTTTTTTTTTTTTTTTTTTTATCTAAAGATTATGTTAGCCACAACCGTACTTCTGGCAGTGCTATAGGTACCAACAACATGGGCCGCAGCTAAGTTTTACGGGCCGTGGCTGAGGCCACCACCGCACAGAAAACTCGATGGCGCCGTAGAAACAGCCACCCACCCCCCAATTTTTTTTTGTAACTTATTTATATTGTTTCTAATCACAATTTGATAAAATTTAAGAGTAATTACAGAATCGTTGGGTCTGTAACTCTTCCTCCTTCGTTATCAAAGGTATCAATGGTACGTGGATGTGGAGATGCACAGATATGGCGGTAAAAAAAAAAATAAAGTTAACACAGGTTGTAGGCGTGATCAGTGTGTGAGAAGCTTTGGACATGTGGAAACAACGGAGGATGGTAGGAAGGCCCCCTCCTCCTCCCCCACCCCCACCAAAAAAAAAACTATATTTCTGAAGCAATAGACAAACAGACAGGCGTGGATTGATGATACAGACCTTACATCTTGTTCGGGTTGCCCCAGGTCCCTCAGTGTGAGGCACCTCTAATGTCTACCAGAGAGTTGCTAGTACATCTTCCGGTATATTTTGCATCTTCCAATCTTGGATGGTCTGGGATGCAGCTGAGATATTTGTCGAGCTTATTCTTAAACACATCTACGCTCACTCCTCATATATTCCTCAGATGAGCTGGCAACGCATTGAATAGACGCTGCATTATCGATGCTGGTGCGTAGTGGATTAATATTCTGTGTGCTCTCCTTATTCTTCCTGGTATAGTTTTGGGCACTATTAATCTACCTCTGCTTGCTCTTTCTGATATTTTTAGCTCCATGATGTTTTCGGCTATACCTTCTATCTGTTTCCATGCCTGAATTATCATGTAGCGTTCTCTTCTCCTTTCTAAACTATATAATTTTAAGGATTGTAGTCTTTCCCAGTAGTCAAGGTCCTTAACTTCTTCTATTCTAGCTGTAAAGGACCTTTGTACACTCTCTATTTGTGCAATATCCTTTTGATAGTGTGGGTACCATATCATATTGCAATATTCAAGAGGACTACGAACATTTGTTTTATAAAGCATAATCATGTGTTCAGCTTTTCTTGTTTTGAAGTGCCGTAACAACATTCCCATTTTTGCTTTACATTTTGCCAATAGAATTGCTATTTGATCATTGCATAACATGTTCCTATTCATCATCACACCAAGGTCTTTAACTGCTTCCTTATTTGTGATTGTCTCATTATTAGGTCCCTTATATGCATATAGCTTTCCTTCTCTGTCTCCATAATTTATTGATTCAAATTTATCAGAGTTAAATACCATCCTATTTACCTCTGCCCAATCATATACTTTGCTAAGGTCTCTTTGTAGCGCGTTCCTATCTTCATCACAAGTAATTTCTCTACTTATTCTTGTGTCATCGGCGAAACTACTCACTACCGAGTCCTTAACATTACTGTCTATGTCTGCAATCATAATAACAAACTGTAATGCAGCTAACACCGTACCATGTGGCACACCGGATATTACCTTAGCTTCATCCGATTTCTCATCGTTTGCAATAACTATCTGTTTTCTGTTGTGTAAAATTTTTTTTAACCATCTTGCTACTTTATCCACTATATTATGTTTTCTAATTTTCTTCGCTAATATATTATGGTCTACCCAGTCAAAAGCTTTTGCAAAGTCTAGACAAACCCCATCTGTTTCATTTCCGCTTTTCATATTTTTGTATATGTTCTCACGGTGGACTAACAGTTGGGTTTGTGTACTTTTTTCGGGTACGAAACCATGTTGTCCTATATTAAACAAATTATTTTTTATTAAATGCTTCATAATATTTTTCTTCATTACCCTTTCATACACTTTCATAATATGTGATGTTAGACTCACAGGCCTATAATTACTTGCCTCTAGTCTTGATCCACTTTTGAATGTAGGGGTAATATATGCTAATTTGTGCTCATCATAAATATTGCCTGTATCTACACTTTGTCTTAATAATATTGCAAGTGGCTTTGCGATAGAATGAACAACTTTCTTTAACAAAATAGCAAAGACACCATCAGGCCCTGCAGCAGCTCCATTTTTAATTTCATTAATAGCCTGCACAATATCAGCTTCATTAATATCTATGTCAGCTAAATATTCACTATTTTCGTCCCTTACTTCTATATCATTATCTTCATTATCAATTCTAGGGGTGAATTCTCTCTTATATCGTTCCGCCAATATGTTGCATATTTCCTTTTTTCCATTCGTTAATCTCCCTTCAATTCTTAGAGGGCTTATTTCTATTCTTCTTTTATTCATCTTTTTCGCGTACGAGTATAATAGTTTGGGGTTTTGCTTGATATTTACTAGTGTTTTTTCTTCCAAGTCCCGTTTTTCATTTTCTTTTGATTGTATAATCTTTTGTTCTGCATTTTCTATCTTACTTTTTAGTTCTATAACTTTCCATGCAATTTTTTCTTTTGCAAGACCTTTTTTCCACTTTCTGATTTTCTGTAACAAGATCATTCTGTCTCTTGGTATGCATGACTGATGTTTACTTTTCTTCTTCGGTATATATTTATCCACTATTTTCTCTAATATTTTATATAATATCTCCGTATTTACCCTTATGTCATCACTTACAAAAATATTATCCCAATCTTTGTTTAATTCTTCATTTATTTCTGACCATTTTATATTTTTACTGTAGAAGTTGTATTTTCCATATCCTTCCCACTTTTTCATTTCTTGCTTATCTCTGTTTTCACTTGCTTTGGAATGGACTGTTAATTCTATGACATTATGGTCGGAAATACTCACATTATAAACCATTATTTCTTTAACATAATTCACCTCGTTCACAAATACTAGGTCTAAAGTATTTTCATTTCTTGTTGGCAGGTGATTTATTTGCTGAATGTTGTATTCTAGTAGCATATCTAATAGCTTTTCGAATTGCCTCTTATCCTCTGCACTACTATTACTCTCTTTTTTATATGTATAAATACAACCACAATCTCCTATTCGTTCTTTCCAGTCTACGAAAGGAAAGTTAAAGTCTCCAGATAGGAGAATAGTCCAGTCCTTGTGATTTCTACATATATCATCCAATTTTTCTATTATTAAGTCAAACTCTTTAGTATTAGGGGGTCTATATATAACTATGTTCATTAATTTTTCAGATTCAAATTCTACCGCTATTAGTTCACATTCTGAGTTACTATATTTCTCATATATTTTTCCGTGTTTTTTGTCTTTCCCATATATTGCGGTTCCCCCTTGATTCCTATTTTTTCTATCTGATCTATAAGTTTGGAACCCTTTTATTTGATCATCATTCCCAGTCTCTTGGGAATACCAGGTTTCACTTATATTCATTATATCTATTTTCTTTTCAATTTGGGTTAGTTCTTCTAAGTACTCTATTTTTCTTTTTGAGGTCCTCAAAACTAAACCCTGCGCATTCATCACTATGATGGTTTGCGTGTTTTCTCCTTCATTTAATATGGGTAATAATAAGGATTTTCCCATGTCTCTTTCCTGTTCTGGTATGTTGTTCTTTTCTTCATTTCCAGAAATTCTGACATTAAAAAATCCAACGTTTCCATAATATTTGACCTTCCTTCATCATAATTATTCATTTTGTGTCTGAATCTGCAATTTTCTCCGTATCTGCAATATCCTCTTGCATCATAAATACAGTTCTTATCTCTTGAGTTGTATCTTGGAGCTGATGCTTGGAAATATTTTGCTGACACTGAATATCGCGGTGATGACTGGTTTTTTCTTTCACCTGATATTCTTTGTTCCTCTCTTTATTTGTTTCTTTCTTATTTTGGATTTTATTATTTCTACATAAAATGAGTGGCATGATATAGTATATGGAGCTGTGGTCTTTGGGAATTTTCTGCACATGGGGTTTCACCCACGACTACGAAGTAAGTTGGATGGGAATATATATATATATATAGATATATATATATAATAAATAATATATATATATATATATATGTATATATATAGATCATGTATATATATATATATATACATAAATACATGTATATTTCTATATATTGAACTGATATAGCAAGATCCATGTCCTCTTTAATTGTTCGTATAAATCCATGGTACACACACACACACACACACACACACACACAGAGCAATTTCTCTCGCACTACATAAAGAAACCATTAACCTCTCACATCTAATATGCAACGTCAGTTAATTCTTAATTTCACCTATTCACTGTAGTACAGACATTCCTACAATAAGTCTGCCACTTCGGAAATTGTTTCGGCATTGCCACAATCGTCCGGAGAGAGGGGTGGGGTGGAGGGGTGGCCAGCAGGGGGCAGCGCTCCCAACAACAATTCATACCTGCCAATACAATGGTTGTTTCTTTATCCCGAATATATAACGGGAGCCAGACGAGTTAATCTCCGCGTTTTACATTATTTGATTTGTATTTTGTGGGCGGCCATGAAAATTTCATTTCTTTATCCGCGGGATTCGGCTAAATCTTAGGTATTTGTCGCTTATCTCCCTTTATTATTATCTTTGAGGCTTTCTATATTTATGGGGGGCAATCCGTACGCGGTGATTGGCTATTGCGTATTAAGGTCTCCCCTACGTATGGGGTCGTTCGTTTGGTTTTGAAATGTCACAAACGTGGGCTCTTACAAAGCAATTCTGGATGCGTTCAACTGGCGGACGCGGATGTCGCATAGCTCTTTATAGCCGAGGGTTATTGTGATGTAAAAACGTGAGATGGATATGGGCGTTTTAAGGATGGTCACTTTGTTGAAAAGGAAGCTGTTCGTGAATGAGGTCTCTGTTTCCTATCTACTCAATATGAAGGAAATTTTAAGTTACATACTATCTATTAACAGTTTCTTTTCGCTTATTTGTTTTGGTTCAATTTTCATGTTAGTAGTGACAACGTTGAGGTACAAAAGTCCCTATTTTAATTCAGTGGCTTATTTTATTCAAAAGAATTCGCCGTTACACAAAATTCAAATATAACCTTAAAGGTAAAAATCTCTGATAATTATATGAGCTTTTGATGAACATCTATGTTTAGTTACGACGTAAAGTGGATTGCAAGAATGGATGATTAAACAAGGTAGTTAGAAATTACCTAAAACACTGGCAAACAATTGGTATTCTATTTCAATAAGTAAATGTTTGCTAGTTACCCTTTTAAGAAACTAAGTAAGCGAAAGTTTTCTTTACAGAATCATTTTTCTGTTGATGTTTAATCCATCGTTATTTTTCCAGTTATGATATTCTTTTCCTCTTCTCAAAGCTTTTGTTTTTCTTTATCACAACTAGTTCGAATTACATGTTTTTATCGCAAAACGTTTCACTGGAAAGTTTAAAAGTTTTCACCAGAAAATGTTCTTACAAATCAGTTGTTCGAGATTTTCTTCAATGCATTTTCGTACATTCTTGGGATATTGTTTAATCAAATTCTCACAACTAACAAGTTAAGGCCCGCTATATGGTCCCCGCTACTAATATACCTGTACAAATTAGATAGAATATGGCTAGAGGGATATATAGATTTTACAGATGGACAGACAAACAGATAGACGAAAACTCATCAAGAATAGCGCCTCGTTTTCAAGCAATAACCACAGAGTTCCCTAAAAAAAAAAAAAAAAAAAAAAAAAAAAAACTTTCTTTCAGAGCTGAAAAGACTAACGATGAAGCTTCATGAAAGTCTTTTCTTTCGAGATGGCCAATGTGGAAAAAGTTGTTCAGGATAATTGGATCCCCAGAGACAAGCTTCTTCTTCTTCTTCTTCCTCCTCTTCTCCTTCTTCTTCCTTCCTTACTCCTTTGTTTCTGTGATCTGTTGAACAGCCTTGTAGAAACAAGTCGTCTTGGTTTTGCATGGAAAATGAGGTGTCTGTGACCGGCCTTCCACTGACTAATCTACAAATACAGGACGTCCGTCTTACATGCTTTGGTGTTGTTTCTGTTTCCACAGGGCATCTGTCTTGCATGCTTTGGCGTTGGTTCTCTTTTCAGTGGTCCGTCAATGATTTTATGTGTCCCGCTGCATATGGAAACAAATTTGCTACTCCTGTTTCAGAGGATGCCTTAGCCGTAAAAGAAGCAAGACCCTTTGTCTTTCAACACTTTTTTTATCTTTTGTTGCGCAGGTACCATATTTATTCTTGGTACTTATGAAGGATGTCTTCAACGACAATGGTCTTATTGCTTATTATATAAAGAAACATAAATTTGGGAGTAAAATGAGTTTTCATTTGGTACGTGGTAAGTGGAGCGGACCTCTTTAACTGGTATTTATATTTTCCACATTCTGTGACATAAATGACCATAGCAGATAACGAAAGTGAATTATGCTTATATTACATTCTCTCTCTCTCTCTCTCTCTCTCTCTCTCTCTCTCTCTCTCTCTCTCTCTCTCTCTCTCTCTCTTTCCGTTGTTATTTTGAATGTTTGCTGGAATGTTATTATGGTAAAAAACGTAACGAAAGTGCCGTGTTTCCGGCTTATTTTGATACTCTCTTTCCCCCCACGCCTATCTCTCTCTCTCTCGTTATTGTTATTGAGAATGTTTGCTGGAATGTTGTTGGTCTAAAAGAACGGATTTTCTCCGGACATGATAGGCATGTTCGATAATATTTTCCCCCGGCCACGAATATTCCTGTAGCTGCTTCGATGTAAAAGTAGCGAGAGGAAGTACTACGTACAAGGCCGCGGTTTGGCTTTTGTTTCGATCTTTTTCCAGCAATAACAGCGTCTGGTTTCTGAGTTACATACGTGCTAACATGGACCGTGCCATAATTCAAATGGCACTGTAAAAAGACTATATACTCTGCGCATATAAAATTCACCACTGTAATTACTTTAACGAATGATTTATATAAGTCTAACGTCCACAAGGAAAAATGAAAATGGGGTTTAAAACTTGACCGGTGTCGGCTTTATTGCTAAGCCATTGGCAGCCACCTGAAAATGGCTTAGCAATAAAGCCGAAACCAGTCAGAATTTGCAACCCCTCTTCATTTTTGCTCGTATGTGTTATATATATATATATATATATATATATATATATATATATATATATATATATATACATATACACATATAGTAAATATGACCCAGAGACTCGGAAACTCATGAACAAGTCATCAAATTGAGATTCCAGAATTCCAGCAATCTGTAGACTGTGGGCGCCGGTTAGTCCAAAAAGCTAAATATCAGTAGCTTCAGTGGAAAACCCTTCTCTCAAAGATTTATCTTCTTAACCTTTGGGAATCTTCGGCTCCCCAATATGGAATTTTGCTTCTCTTTGCAACCATCTCACTATGATCTTTGTGTATATTCCCTAACCTTTTTCTTAACTCTATTATTTAATCATTTAACCTTTCTCACATTTATTATTTATCCACTTCATTTTTTTCAACTCTTATTTATTTCTGCAATGTTTTGCTATCCACTTTGGCATTCAACTCCACTACGTGATATGATCCTGTTCTGTACACTACGACATCCTTGCGTCATTTTATTTGGAAAATTTTCAAGCATTTTCTCTGGTGTCTTATCGTCTTATACGTTTGACCTTGAAAATCAAGTTCAGGTGTCGTGTGCTTTGATGACAGCCGCTTTTCTTGAGCCCTACCTACTGATCCCAACCTTCCTTTGTGATCCAAACCTGGAAGTCATTATGTCCTCTCAAGTCTCTTTAGACAGCTCTCAAGACATGTTACAATTTTATATGCTTGTGTCACTTGAACCAGTATATAATAATTTTGTAACAACACCAGCTCACTGATTTAAAAGTAAGTCTCATTTCAAACTCTCTTAGCTTAACAGTTATTTCTTGCAACTTACCTCCGTCAAGGAGATAAATAAGCAGGGGCCACTATTTCCAACTTCGAGAGAGAGAGAGAGAGAGAGAGAGAGAGAGAGAGAGAGAGAGAGAGCCACGAATTTGTTTTTCCCAGAGGAGGTATACGTTACCATCTGATTACATGTAATACTCTTTGAGCGTCGGCCAAGTATTTTTAATCCGGATCGAAGGATAAACCGCCACACAACCCCATCCTCCCCCCCACGCCCCCTCCCCCCCACCACACTCCCCCCTACCCCCCTCTCTCTGGAGGACCAACCGAATGGAGGTCAATTTCGGTTAATAGTGTCTTTGGCGCTGGCGGAGTTCCTGCCTAATCAATGGCTCCGTTCGGCTTAAGGACCCGTGTCCTTGTAATAAAGATTAATTAAATGTAATTATCTTAAATGGCGAAGAGTAAGTCAATTCGTGAGGGAGATAATGACGCGTATTAGCCCATGTGTATGAATATCGTTATGCGGATTCCCCGGAGGAGGAAATGACTTTTGGAGACGGATATGAATAGATTCGGTCCCCCGAATCTATTCGATGTTTCCAAGAGAAGAGGAGGGCTGCTTCTCGTAGATATTTTGTTATAAATTTTGTATATTGTAGCTAACTGTTCTATGCCGATTATTTTTTTTATGGTCCCTTGTTCGTTGAATAGCAACGTCTCTGCTAATTCAAGAAGTATTTCTAAATGAACTCTATCTCTGCCCAGATCAAAATAAAGACAATCTTTCAACATACCTTAACGCTTATCAGTCTCCTAAGCCTAATTTTCTTCATTATATTTATTTTCTTTGCAAGTGTCTTCTTCAAAACAAGATGACGCACTTGTTGAATGACTGAATCAGGTCGTTTAATTCATTTGACCCTTTTTCCAGATATATATATGGGTCATTTCGCTAAGGACGTGGTTTATTCATTGGTCAATACGACACTCATAGAAATAAAATGTTCTATAAACTCCTCTGAAAGTAACAGATGAATTAGAGGAATAGAAATGACCTTAAGCGTATTATAAAAAGATAAAAAAACCATTATGTAGAAAGAAAATATGACACTTACAGAAAAAAAACTCATTTTAAGCGTATTATAAAAAGATAAAAAGATAAAAAAAACTATGAAGTAGAAAGAAAATATGGCAATTACAGAAAGAACTCATCTTAAGCGTATTATAAGAAGATAAAAAACCATAAAGTAGAAAGAAAATATGGCACTTAAAGAAAAGAACTCATCTAACTCATCTTAAGCGTATTATAAGAAGATAAAAAACCATAAAGTAGAAAGAAAATATGGCACTTGAAGAAAAAAACTCATCTAACTCATCTTAAGCGTATTATAAGAAGATAAAAAAAAACATAAAGTAGAAAGAGAATATGGCACTTACCGAAAAAAAAACCTCATTTACACATCTTTTGAACACTAAATTCTATATCCTCCGATTACTACTGTATATGAACCCGTCAAATCCCATCATTAACCAGAAAGTCTTTCGCCGCACTGACAACCCGAATTGACATCCGTCAATCAACGGGACACAGGGTCAACCTTGAAACTAGGGGGGGTGGGGATTCCCTCTCACCTCCCTACCATTCGCGGCGATCAAATCAGGGGATTTTTTGACGAGCGTTTTTAAAGTAATGTCTTTACTTCTTTTAAAGTGGTGCGTTACTCCCTTTGATTTTGTTACTTTGGTGAAATTTGTTAAGAAGTAATGTATTATAAAAAAAAACTCATTATCTTACAGGCAAAATAACATGAAATGGATGGTAATAATATTACTAACACCAGCTTCACCACCACCAATGATAACAATAATAATAATAATAATGATTATAATACTGGGCACAGCTTTCCGTGTCGAAAATGATGACAATGGTTGCAGGTCCACAATAATATAGACCATAAACTCACATGCTATATTATTGTGGACCTGCAACCAATGATAATAATGATAATAATAATAATAATGATAATAATAATAATAATAATAATAATAATAATAATAATAATATAACAATAACAATAATAATAATAATAATAATAATAATAATACAGATCTTGATGCTTCTGCAAGTAAAGAATGGTGTTATCAACTTTATTTTGATGAAGACCAAACAACATTTCTTTGACATAATACTTATCAAGAATAAATGAGCCAAGATGCTAAAAATTTCGGTACTGAACTTCAAAACGTGACGCATTCCCCTTGACAAACTAACTCGATATCTTTGTCGACATGACGGCCACGTAATAAAAACAAAACTAATCTCCTACAATGCAACACGACAACTTTATACAATAACTTAACGAAGCAATGATCCCTTCTTCCTCTGAACGATATCGCCAAAATCAAGCCGAACAGTACGACGGGATATGACTCGATACTTCTGTGAAATATAACAATGCCTCAATTTTTTTTTTTTTTTTTTTTTTTTTTTTTTACCGGCTCAGCAAGCCCGATCTATTTCTTTGTACTGTATTTTATAAAAATGGACGTCACGTGGAACTCCAATGTTAGGAGCCGTTCGCTGGCACGACATGGGGAGAGAGGTGTCATGTTATTCCAATAGGCTTGTAGACCAAGTATTCTATATAGTCAGCATGGCATAGCTGATGGCTTCATTCAACTTGGAGAGGAAGAATATCAGAGGGGAAAAATGGGAATCGCGTGGAAAAAATACTTTTATGTTTTTTATGGGATTGTTCTTATTTTTTTCCTGGTTTTTATTTTTGTTTTTTGTTTACTGTGACTTTATCTCATTGTTTTTGCATAAATTTCTCTTGCAGGTTGTAAATTACATTACTGGGTTGCTTATTTCATTATTCATTGATTCCTATCTCATATTGTCAGTCGCAAAGGAAACTTAATTTAATCGACTAACGCTTCCAACTTTTAAGGGATTTCAATTTTGTTTTATCCTGGTCTGGTTCAAATTTAAGTTAATTATACAGCTTTGTAATTCATTTCCCAGTTTATTGCTTATAAAATGGCCATACTAGCAAATGTTGCTTATCCAATGCTTTGTAGCAAAAGAGAAAATTCTGGTCAGAAACTTTAAATTTTATACATCACTGTGCATATCAATTTATGACTAACCTTGGCTCAATGGGAGTTATAATTCTATTATTATCATACCTAGTAAACACAAGGACCAATCCGTCCACTGACGGCACTACCCCCCAACGGGGGTTCATCAAATGAACAAGAGCGCCTGCTTCAAGAGAGACCATTTTCCCTCCCGGAGGAAGAGGCCCTTGATCAGCCAGCCACTGAAATCCGAAAGGACGCATTTTCGGGACGTTATGAGAACCAAAAGACGAATCATGTCGTGACCTGGGCGCCGTAGTCAGCGAAGTCTTCTTCTACCGTGTTGACACCGTCCCTGTCTATATCAATCAACGAGGAGAATTGCCAATTTTCATTCAGCCCGAGCCGTTTCTAATGTTCGAGTCCCGCTGCCTGGAACGTGTTTGTTTAGCGCGTCACAACTACATTTAGCAGGAACACGGAGATGTAAAAGCGGGTAAGGGATATAAAAGAGGGTAGAGAGCTTGCGTCCTTTTAAATGGGGGGGACCTAGATCTGACGATGCTATAATAATAGAAGATTGCGTATGTTTACGGAAATGGCTGGACCACCCAGGTTGTTGTACAGTAAGTTCCAGAAGTGAAGCGACAAATTTCAGAGGATTTCGTTCGAAATTCACTAACTGGCAACTACAACACGTAACAGAAAAACTTATTTTTTTCTATAGTGAAAGCTCTATCAAGCAAAATAAAGCTAACATATGATGCACACATATATCAAATCTATGATATTTATAACAATCATAAGAAAAAATTATTGTAATAGTAATTATTTCAAAGTATAGTAATTAATTCAAACTATACAAACGAAACAATTTGAAATTTCCGTTCAACTCGGGATTACCAATATTACCAATGTATATTTCGAGCAATGTGGAAAAAATATTTAATATCATAGTGTATTATCAATTATTTTAGCGAAGATGCATAAAACGATGCAAGTATCAATAGAATGTAAAGGGAATCTCTCCGCATTATTAAACATAATCAACCATGAATGTAGCTAGATTCAACAGAGAAGTAGAGTTTGGTTGGTAGTTCTGATTTTAGCTTCTTGGACTGAGCATAAAACACCATCTTCGAGAAAGGCTCTAACTGCT
>NC_061110.1:92606492-92646492 GCF_015104395.2 Macrobrachium nipponense | reverse complement strand
TATTATATAATTGCTGATTTTTATTGCACAACGGTTTTTCACGAGATTGTGAATTTCTTCGCAATAATAATAATAATAATAATAATAATAATAATAATAATAATAATAATAATAATAATAATAATGTAGCTACATATTCAAAAGTGACTGGGATATTAAGTAGTTTAAAAATATATCACATTTATAATAAAGCAAGTAAAATCTGTTGCTCAGGATGATATTATAGTAATTAACTTTAATTTATAGTTTATTTCCCTTAGGCTTTATTTGTTTTTCGCAGCAATAGATAAATGGATTCACTTTACATTCTATATTGCAAATTTACTATTGTTATCACCACCAGTGATACATTTGTGTAAAATAATAATGATACAAAATGTACAGTATTATTTAAATATCAGGTTGGTATATTTGACGCAGACCTTTAAAAACACACTGCATTTTATGCAGTATACATTTATCACGATTCCTATTAGCCGTGATATATTAAGTGTAAAATAATAATGATGAAAATAACATAGTATATCATTTAAACATCTGGGTAACTGCAGCGACTCGCCAGTCATCATCAATCAAACGTATCGACAAAACCCTTTCCTTTCCTTTCCTTTCCTTTC
Organism: Macrobrachium nipponense; assembly: GCF_015104395.2. Lineage (NCBI taxonomy): Eukaryota > Metazoa > Arthropoda > Malacostraca > Decapoda > Palaemonidae > Macrobrachium > Macrobrachium nipponense. The sequence goes on along the minus strand of NC_061110.1, from coordinate 92,645,875 downwards.
CCCCCTTCGTGTGACAATAACAGCGATGAGGATAATGCGTGTCCTCTCGAAGAGACATCACTAGGACGTTGTTGGAACGCGAAAAACGACCTCGTTAATTCGACGCCGTCTCTGTGAAGTCTTCCAATCCGGCTGACACCGTTCGCGGGTCCATTACTCATCCCGAAGCAATGGCCAATTTTCTCATCAGCCGGCGATATTGCTTCCAGGTCCAAGCTTTCAGGTCCGTGATGAATTCTTTCGCCCGACGAGAAATCCCCCTGTGAATCTGAGAGGGGATTATCGAGTGCGATCAATGATGAATCAGCAGCAGATTACTCTCGTGAACGTCTGTTATGGACTGAAACTGAACCATACTTGGGAAAACAGCGATCGTTATCAGTTCATCTGGCAGGCTTTGCCTTCCTTGTGTGTGTGTGTGTGTGTGTGTGTGTGTGTGTGTGTGTGTGGGGGGGGGGGGGGGGGATTCATGCAGTTCGAACCGTGTCACCGACGTGAGAATAACTTCATATTATTGCATTTATATCTAAGGCTTACTAGTGAAAAGCGCATCCAAAAAGTGTGAAGAAGAATTCGAGCAGTTTCGAGAAGGCGTTCAGTTTATTACAATTACATACATATTTAGGTTCCATATACACTCACTCGTGTATAAAATATATATATATATATATATATATATATATATATATATATATATATATCAAGATTAACAGAATTGGTCCCTTGAGATTGCAAACGAAGCAGGGGAAGGAAGAGAAGACGATGGTTGGACGAGCTAAGAAAATTTGCGGGTATAGACTGGCATAGAAAGACCATAAACAGACGGGAGCGGAAGGATATGCATGTCTGAGGCCCATATATATATATATATATATATATATATATATATATATATATATATATATTATAATATATATATAATATATAATCTCTACTTTTTCCTGCTGATTATTAATCTGCTAGGTGAATTGTGCATTTATCGGGTGACGGACCACATACGGCACCTATAGTTGGCCGTGGACGGACGCGTCTCTCTAATACATCTCGATACATCAGAGAAACAACCAAAAACGTGATACTGACGCCCAACGAGATGCCTATGTTATTCCACGACCCCGAGTAAAACCCTTGTGCAATAGTCGGCAGGGCATAGTTGATAACGTCATACAGCGCAGGAAATGAATTTTGGAAAAAATATTGGAAAGTTCCTTCATTACTAAAGGTTATATATATGGATATATATTATATATATATATATATATATATATATATATATATACTATATATATCTATATATATTTATATGTACAGACACTAAATATACATATGGTTACACGTAAGTATGTTAGTGCATAAGTTGTCTGTTTGTGTAATTATTCTACAGACCTGATGTTAATTATCAACAACAGAAAGAAGTGTATATCGTGTTTATAATACGATTTATTAATATCAATAAACCTTATGTATATATATATATATTATATATATATATATATATATATATATATATATATATATATAAACACAATCGGCAGGAATATGTACAGCACAGTCGAAATCAACTCGAATCTCTCCTGATAGTTTGGTGTTAAGTCCATAGTTATCATCTGTATCGAATCCTGGCCGGGGTGGGTGCGTTGTACTCAACCAACACAATTCTCTTTTGGTATTAAATCATGCCCGATGTAGTGTGTGTGTATATATATATATATATATATATATATATATATATATATATATATATATATATATGTGTGTGTGTATATATATATATATTATTTATTGATATTAATATATAATATATATATATTATATATATATTTAGGATATATATATAATATTATATACATATATATATATTATATTAGTAATATATATATACATACACACACTCGTATATCTATGCATTCAATGTCTGCATCTTACAAGCATCTTGATGCTCCAGTTCTTTCTCGAAATTAATCCACTCTCGCACCTTCCCAAAGCTTTCCAGCGATTTATATACCAAATGCCGGAAAATCATCTCTTCGAGTCGCACTTACCCTTAATCATCTCGACCTCTGGACGCTCACGTAGCACTGCCCCGAGACCCTTCGTAAAAATTTTCCTTTTTTCTCCTCTTCCGTCTTTCTCTTCGTTAATCGCGTTCTCCTCTTCTCCGTCTGCAGCGTGGATCATTTGGCGTTTGTCTGTCGCAAGAGGAAGAATGGCTTAGAACGCCGCAAATGACTGGGGAAGTGAAATTGTTGAAAGATACATGCTTCTGCATTTGCGTTTTATATACACCATTATTTATTTTTAAATGTATATAGGCGAGCGCACCAATTTGTATTTCATATACATTTATATGCTATCGATGATTACTAACGCAGAGATGTATATACTGGCGTGCACGCCAATATACTTGAGCATTTTACACACGCTATTATTAATTGTTGATCATTAACTTACACAGACGTGTATACAGGTGTGCACTCACTAAAACAAATATGTAAAACCTAATCTGATTTCAATTAATTTTCTTGACAAGGTACCTCCAAAAATGTATTCGTCCATCAACACGCGTATGAGTAACTTAGTGTTGTTTACCCGCAACATCTGCACTGAATTATATTAAACAACAAGTTTCCCATCCCTCTTACTGGCAAATCGTTAATAGTTTTGTCTCTGTAAATCAGAATATCTTGATTACATATTGATATTACGAAATGTAATTTCACAGCACTTCCAAGCAGCCAGTCAGCAAACATTGGAAAAGGGGGCAACGGCGCAAATTGCTTACGTTTTGATAAACATCTCGTTTCGCAACCTACAGTTCCTCTGTGGCGCTTCCAAGAGGCTAATATACTAAAATGTTCACAGTCGATTCAAATGTACTGAGCGAGATCAAACACGCCCCTTATCTCAACAGATCGGATCTCAGCGGAATACGAAACAGAATGATGATAGAATTCTGTCGAGATATTCAAGGGAGTTAAGAGTAGCAACGGCAAAATCAAAATCAATCGGAGTTTCCAAAGAAGAGAGCGGCAATCTGCTTTGTTTTAATTTTGTAAAAGAGAAATCACAATCCGCGAACCGTGAGGGACAAAACCCACCATTACAATCATTTGAATTAGATTTTGTAACCTGCATGAATTATTTTGCGTTTTATTATCATTTCCAGACCAGAAAATAACCGAGATTTTCTTTCATCACTTAACTGACTACGGGTCAAGAATTCCATCGCAAACGGAAGGTAGCAAGCAGAAGTTCACAGCAATTCACAAGATTTAAACTACAAAAACAGAAGTTACAAATCATTAATAATAATTCAATGTGCCCTATGATTTCCGAATTACGACTTTCAACAGACACTGCATTTCGCTTACAAATCAATAATGATTCAATTATCCCCTTACTTTCTAGTAACTACTTTCCACAAACACCCCTGAACCTGTGATGCAATGCCTTAAGATATGCTCCTTAACAACAACTCTTGCGCTTTAATGAAAGTTCCGTTGACCTCGGGAAACCTGGCAAAGGACAAAGGGAACTTCTAAGCAGGCAATTATTATTGTAATGCCTCGTTTAGAGGATATTAGTTACCCCCTTTACGGGGAGTCGGTCAATTTTCTGTTTGCGAGTGTTTTTCTTGGACTCGTGACAGATGAACTACTATATGTTAATCAGATTTCTGTAGCTCGTTTCAGAAGTGTGTGTGCGTTTGTAATTGACCTAAAAAGCGTATTATAACATTCCATCATTAAAACAAGTTACATTTCTTTTTCAACGTTCTTCGATTTCACAATAGGATCATTATTGTTCAGTCAGTAAATTAAAATCTACACCCTATTATGAATTTCTTAGAAAATACGAGCAAGTAGTTAATAACGAAAATAAAAAAAATAAAAAATAAACTAGTAAAGATAAAAAAAAACGAATGATTAAGAAGTAGTTTGCGACAATCCCCATATTTCAAACTCGTCTCCCACCGTCTGGTCTACTACTATGAGATTCAGGGCCTCTGTAACACGGTTTTTTGGACTTTGCTCCTTATCAAAGCATCGGATGTAGCTGAAAGTTGAAATATGTATATTTTACAACCACACACAAATTTTGGTAGCATTATCAATGACCTAAACCTGATAGTTTTAATTTTTATAGAGTAAAAATTATCCAGCCGATGCCATGGCCAATGATTACAAGCAAGAGTCGAAAAACATTCATTACGTAAGCAAGGTAAACAACATTTGACAAAATGTTGCCCCGCCCATCCACCAGACAGAAACTTATTCACCTTATTCCATCGGCTCTGAAACCCATAGCAGTCAATAATGGCTAACAGGATTTGGAATTTTCCCCGTGGTTGCAAAACTGCATTTGTCTTACGACTTGCAACTTTTTATAGTCAAGAGAAAGCCCGTGGCCATGACAAAGACTTTATGAATGGCGGAACGATACATAGATGTGGGTGGGGTATCTCTGCTAGCGTAGTAATACTACTGTAGTAATAGCAGTAATATACATGAATTAAACGTTTTGGCCAACTGCTGGGATCCTTGAGGATCATTTAGCACTTCTTACAACTACTCGAGAAATGAGTTTTTATAGCCAGAAGTTAAATTTCCTAATCCAACAATGCCCATGATAGCCTTCAGTGTTATCCTGAATTATAACGAGGCCAAAGTGGGTGGAGCCTCATGAAGTCATCATTCTGACGATAATTATTGGTGAAGGTTCAAAGCCAAAATGCGGTAACGGCAAATTTTTTTTTCTTTTTTAGTAAATAGGATTGATAGCCAATAAATAAAAATTGCTTGACATTGGATATGGCAGTTATCAAATCAAGCTTGTCTACTATGTTTTTGAAAATTACCAACTATTGCCTACATCATGTCAATCTGATTGTGACCTATAAAGTAGACTGTAATTTCTTAGGAAACTTATTTTGGAGTTAAACTAATAATCGAAGTGTTTTTGTACTTATTAACACATTTTGTTGGTTTGTTCACTATGACAATTATCAGTGGAGAGGTTTCAGAGTTCATAAAGGTGTACTGCTTTGCTTGTATTTACATTTTTATGTCATTGTTGCCAGAGGTTTAGCCTTCGTTACGTATAGCCAATCATCCATCGAGAAAGAGGAAAGAAATGCTGTCATAAGTTACGTAATGAGTGCGTTCGAAACCTTTTCTCTGAGTAAGTTGGCCCGTCTTCAAGAAAAGTCACTTTTACATTATAAGTACCAAATTTATTCAACCTACGTAATGCAGAATACAGTCAAAATTTATGTGTAGATATAATGTGTATTCTGAATAAGCGTTATATTTATGAAATGCATGGATAAAAAGTTATTGCGAAAAAACCGTGTTACAGAGACCCTGAATCTCATAGTAGTTTCAGAGTCCAGGTCGCAAGCGCAGAATTCATTTGCTTTGCTTGTCTATGTATAGGGCAACTGATCGTCTGCGAGTCTATGAACGATCGGGTGAGAGAGAGAGAGAGAGAGAGAGAGAGAGAGAGAAAACACGCCGCGACTGACCGTCCATAATGAAATTGTCACCTGATATAAATGATGTTGGATTTTATGATAAAAATATTCAAGTCAAGTGGATCTGCTCGAATTACACGCTGGGGAAGCATGCGCACTGCGAATGTCCCCCCCCCCCCCCTTCTCTCTCTCTCTCTCTCTCTCTCTCTCTCTCTCTCTCTAGGATTGAAAGGATTGCCATCCAGGGCTGTTTTTGATTACCGGGTTTATAATGACACAACTAATTACGCAAACAGACTGATTTCATTAAAACATTATCATAAATTTAAATGAATTCATAATATCACATTATCGCCAGGAATATAGTTATAGCTAATGTCGTTATTGGTTTCGATTATTGATGAAAAAAAAAGATGAGCATTCCATTGCTGGTTCTTCTAGTGATAGAAGTTCACCCTCGACGTGGTTCGGAAGTCACGTCAAGCCGTTGGTCCCGTTGCTGAATAACCACTGGTTCCATGCAACGTCAAAACACCTTACAAACAAAACATTGTGGATCACATTAATTTTCTTGGAGTCACATTTTATGCAAGACCTCCCTTCCGCCTTCTTTGTTTCCAGATCCTAAATTCTTTCTAGATTTGTGATCCAGGATGACCATTGCTTCATAAACCAGGGCCATGTGAGCCACCACATCGGTCAACTTTTCTCCCCGCCTGTCAATAGCTGGACTAAATTTAGAACTGTCCAACCATTCTGTGTCTTATAATGATTGCATATACGGGCATTGAACTGAACTGGGTCATTTGTAAACTGGAGCATAACTTTTTTTTTAGAACTGACGGGTCATGACCTTCTGAGATATTAGGTTCTTAATTTAGTATCTCGGAGACTGCCTGGTTCAAAGAAAATGGATTATGACATTCTATAAGTGATCAATGACATAGCAACATTGTCACCATTATTTGTATCCAATGATTATTGTTTTCATTTTTATTCTAGTCCAGTCTTTCCGAGATCAGGATTGGATGGAGAGTGGTGGGAACTCGTTTCGAGTCTCTCCCTTTAAATGGAGAATCTGGCGCAAAAATGTTATGATGAAGATTGGGTTCTCTCCCCAATAACCGTTCCTCTACCTCCGTATCTCAGTCATCCTCCGCTATTTCCCATCTGATGCTAATTTCTCTTCACTCTTTCTTCTACTCGTTCGGCTTTTAAGAGGAGCATCTAGATGTCAGAGCCTGAATTGTAGTAGTAGTTATTATTGTCATTATTTTGTGTACAATCAATCAAAGTGAACCTCCGTTACGTCTAGTAGACATTTTTGGACGCGCGCTACGAAGAGGTTGCAAATTCTCCTTCTTCTACTACTACTATTACTATTACTACTACTGTAATTAATTATCAATTGAGAATTGTCATTCATGATGTGCTCACATCCATAAAACTAACCCCCAAAACCATTAACTTCCTTATAAAGTCTTCTTTAGCGGGAGGGTCCAGCCATAAAGCAGCATTAAAAAAACCAAATGAGATAAATTAAGTCAAATACAAAGAAATCCAAAAGGCACAAGAAGTTGCTGTCTATTCATAGGATCAGGACTTCTTTCCACGCTCTTGTATCCCCTTAGATAGTCATAACATCAACCGCCCCCCCCCCCCCCCCCCCCCCCCCCCCCCCCGTTTATCGCACAGGTGTAATTTCATCCTCCGTCATTCGTTTCCATTCATTATCATATGACTGATGATTATAATATGAGAACTTTGAACCACTACCATATCCATACTGTAGGAATACCAGTGTTTCCATTCAATTATTTTTAATTATCATACCACTGATAATTATAATCGGAGAACTTTAAACAGCTATCATATCCCAACTGTAGGAATACCAATGTTTCCATTCAATTATTTTTAATTATCATACCACTGATAATTATAATCGGAGAACTTTAAACAGCTATCATATCCCAACTGTAGGAATACCAATGTTTCCATTCAATTATTTTTAATTATCATGCGAATGATAATTATAATCGGAGAACTCTGAACTGCTACCATATCCAAACTAGGAATACTAGTGTTTCCATTCAATTATCTTTAATTATCATACGACTGATAATTAATCGGAGAACTTTAAACAGCTACCATCTCCAAAATGCAGGAATACCAGTACGAAATCGTTCATGAGAGCTCAAATAATCCTTTGATAATGGCGTGTATATCATTTTATGACATAAAAGAAACAGCGCGAGAGTATACGATCCAGTTGAATTAATCAAAAAATGCCAAAAGTTAGGGTCGAAGGAAGGCTGACGGACAGACAGGCACACAGAGTAAAAAAAGAAATTTATAGGTCAACACCATATCGGGTGAAGTGAATAGACGGCTCTTTCTATGCATAAGAAAAATGTTCTAGCAGAGAAGAGACGTAAAACTTGAGAGAGAGAGAGAGAGAGAGAGAGAGAGAGAGAGAGAGAGAGAGAGAGAGAGAGAGAAAGTATACTCATTTAATTTTCCTCTCTTTTTCTGAACATTTATTATGAATTCCCAGTCTAGATTGCACAATAAAAAAGAGAGGGGTAGGGCTTGGATCCACAGAACGGAATAAAACCACAGGATCTTTGTTATAGAAATAACATTAGCGTTCTTCCAACATTGAGAACAAAGGGTCAGTTTAGTCACTGTTATAAACAGCCCGTATGTACAAACAACGACTCACCTTCAGTAGTGTTAACCTGTTTTCTGAGCATTTAAGGGTATAATGAATGTCATTAGCTACGACACGTCATTATTTTTTCATGCTACTTGTCTTTGTCAGGGAGAGAGAGAGAGAGAGAGAGAGAGAGAGAGAAGAGAGAGAGAGAGAGAGAGAGATACCTTTTTAATACTGCTGCTCACCTTTCCCCCCTTTCTCATTTTCTGCGAAAGTTGTTATCCAAAGCCGGACAAATGCAAAACCTTATTGAAAGAGTGGAAAGTACTCGGTCCTTAACACTAATGAGATACTGAGAGGTGGAGGAAGAGGAGGAGGAGAGGAGGAGGAGGAGGGCCATCCTAAAGGAAAAGAAGAAGTAAAACAGGGGCAAAAAAAAAAAAAAAAAAAAGGCTACCTTCCATACTACTCCATTTTAGTTTTTTTTAAACTGGGGGTGTGAGATGAGAGGAGAGGGGGGTAGGGCCTTTTTTGTTCGACCAGAATGATCTCCCAATTACCAACCTGGCTAGAATAGTAGCAGAGAGACCCTCAGGGCGAAATGATGGCACTCTGACGGTGCCATTACTGAAGTCTTTCTAATTCAGTCGTATGAACGCAACTCCAGAGGCTACCACGAAAATATTGGGTGATACTCAGAAGTTGTTGTTCAACGACGAGGAACACTTTCAAAGTGAGAGAATAAAAGGACAAATCTTTATTTGTTTGTGCGGTGTTTTTACGTCGCATGGAACCAGTGGATGTTCAGCAATAGGACCAGCGGCTTTACTTGACTTCCGAACCGCGTCGAGAGTGAACTTCTATCGCCAGAAATACACATCTCTCACCCCTCAGTGGAATGCCCGAAAATCGAACTCGCGCCCACCGGGGTGGCAGGCCAAGGACATACCGATCATGCCACTGAGGCGCTTGACAAATCTTTAGAAAAAACAATTGCGGGATTTCTTGCGCAATAGTTTAAATAAAAAGGAGTCGAAACCATACTAGAAAATGTTCTTCCGAGAGTGAAGAGGTGCGTGACAGATGTGGAATCAATCAGGATGTAATAAATTATTATTACTAATAATTATCAAGAAGATATAGTACGTGACCGGTCACTTCTATTCGGTGAAGCTGAAAATAAGTTTTAAGCCGACGCAAAGAACGCTTAAAAGAGACGCAAAGATCAATGAATCAATTATGAATCATTTGCTCTCTCTCTCTCTCTCTCTCTCTCTCTCTCTCTCTCTCTCTCTCTCTCTCTCTCTCTCTCTTTTAGCCATTGTCTTAGAGAGCTATTTAAGGTACAAAAGGTTCTCTCTTCTCTCTCTTTTAGCCATTTTCTTTGAGTTATTTAAAGTATAAAAGTCTCTCTCTCTCTCTCTCTCTCTGCGAAATATAATCACCATCATCAGCACAATCAGCATCATCATACTTGCAATCATCATCATAATTATCTCTCTCGTTATCATTATAGTCGTTATCTGTAGGTTTACTACAGAATGATGAAATAAAATAAAGTACAAATTACAGAAGCCATCGCAGGAAAAGCTTCCTAATTTCATTAATTTAGCAATACCAAAATTTCCCTCAAAGTTGCTTGCTTGGCAGTTGTGTCACTATACTAAATTTCTATATTTCTTTATGTCAAACGTTACATGAAAATTTCATAAATTTTCAATTTACGAAGTAAACTGCGTTTAATATTTGCATTAATACATTTCATATTTGCATTGAAATTGACTTCAAATCCATGATTTTTTCCCGCTTAATAGACAACTTCATAAAATTCTATATTTTTTAAAATTCTATATTTCTTTAAGTCAAACGTTGCGTGAAAATTTCATAAATTTTCAGTTGACGAAGTAAACTGCGTTTAATATTTGTACTAAAACATTTCATATTTGCATTGAAATTGGCTTCAAATCCAGATTTTGTTTTCGCTTAATAGACAACTTCACGCCACTCATTATTTTCGTAACTGAAGTTTGAAAGAAGAACAAACTTACTGATAAGAAAACGAAGAGAGAAGTGTTTACTTAATTAATGAACGCTTTGACGAGAGGCTGCGTGTGTGGGGGGGTGGGGGGGGGGGGTGGGGTGGCGGTTAGACTTATGGAGTAAACCAAACACATCACACCCCTGGCGGATACAATGAATCTTCTGTTTGCTTATAATGAAAAAACAATCCGAAATACCACAGAAACAACGGCGATAAGTGTAAACTGTGTTAACTAGTATGATTCGCGTGCGTTACGCGGAATGTGTTTATAATGGTCGAGATAATATTTGACTATGCAAATGAAGAAGTATTTAACTCGTCATGAAACAAAGATTGTCATCGTGTTCTCTCTCTCCTCTCTATCTCGTCTCGTCTCTCTCTTCCTCTCTTCTCTCTATTTAGCCTTGTCCTAGAGTTATTTAAGGTATAAAAGTCTCTCTCTCTCTCTTAGCTACTGTCTTAGAGAGTTAATTGTGTGTGTGTGTGTGTGTGTGTGTGTGTCTGCTTTTCCGTATTCTTTGTTTTTTAAAGCAAAGAAACGCTTGTTTTCAAAGCCGTGAACACAACTCATTACAAACAATTAACCTTTGCATTTTTTTCCCAATATATCAGCGTCGTCATCCTATTGTATATCACTTTGCATCCTAGTCTACTTTACGTCTTACGTTGCCCCGTTGCAAATTCCTGAGACGTATGCTAGTATTGCGCCAGGTCCGGGATTTTTGCCATACCTCTAGGTTAGGTTAGGTTAGGTTAGGTTAGGTTGGGTTGGGTTGGGTTAGGTGTTAGGTTAAGTTAGGTTGGGTATTAGGTGAGGTTAGGTTAAGTTAGGTTGGGTTGGGTTAGGTGTTAGGTTAAGTTAGGTTGGGTTGGGTTAGGTGTTAGGTTAGGTTGGGTTGTGTTAGGTTAGGTAACTTTCAGAGTAATTATGGTGTGGGAAACAATGAGATTATTTTCAAGAACATTCTATGGTTAGTTTTTGAGATATGCGCCTGCTGCTCTTCAGAGAAAGGTCCCGGTACTGTTGACATCTCATGGCGGAAATGCTGGCTATGTTGGGTGGTGCAATTGACGAAAAATGATTGAGAGTGTAGGCGTCTTTGCCGTTCAGCACTTGAGTTTCCTGTAGCTTATGGGGGGGGCTGGGGGGGGGAGGTGCTTTCGAAATGAAGAGGAATGCGAGAAATAAATGGAAAATTGCACGAGTATGGCACTGGCTTTCACGATGATTACTGGGAATATAACACCACAACGAACATCGTCTAATTCCTCAAAGGAATTAAAGGCATTTTACATCATATATCAAGATGCATAAATGTTTTAACACGAAATATATGACTCCTAGAAACTAAATGAAGTAAGACTCCTCATGACTAAATGTCAAAGCATTCTTTGCGATGTTATTGGGTGCCTGCCCGTCTTCAGCTTTATTATACGTTACCTCTCTCTCTCTCTCTCTCTCTCTCTCTCTCTCTCTCTCTCTCTCTCTCTCTCATGCCCACTCGTTCTTTCCGGAAATTAAATTTCCCTTCAGTGGGACATTAACACTTATAACTGTCCTTCATAACAGCTAATATCGGTGTTCGTTATTTATGACGCGAGATAACCCATTTTTTGGAATTACCGCCCTATGATCTCGCACATTTTTCTTCTCTCTGTCTCTCTCTCCTTATGGGAGTTCATGTTTCTTCCTTGTTCGTTGCCGTTTGTTGCGTTTCTGTGTTTTGGTTCTTTTCCTTTATTTTCCATGGTTTACTTAATGCATCAATTTATTTATTTTTGGTTTTCAAGTGCGCATGGATCGTATAACAATCTAAACATATTCATTTACGTACCTACAGACAGAGAGGCAGATAGATAAATAGATACATATTATAAATAATGTTCTCCATTCATTTTACATTACATGTCTGTAACAAAATTCTGATTTGAAAAGTGCGGGGAAAAAAAGTATCCGGAAATATACAGTTACAGTAAAAGGATGATCAGAGAGCCATATCAAATGTACATTTTTATTGAGATTATACTAAGTAATAGTACCTAGCACACACATAATGAAAATACTAAACTGTAAATTACGTCAATTAATGATTTTTTATTTCATTATTAAAATAATATAATTTACTTCAGCGTGTGTTATCTCCCACGTTAGTGTATATAGATCGAACGAACATCGCTATATGAGTAGCAATATTAATTAACAGAAAAATACGAACACTTGTTACAAGAGTGGCATTATTAATAAAGAACAATACGAACGTTTGGCACCCAGTCTCTCCCCATTTTCTTTTTCTTTTTTGCTGCTTCTACAGTTTATTACTCCAGCGGTCCCTACTACTGTTCTGGCATTACTGTTATCGCCGCTGTAACTGCGGTGACGGTGATACAGTTACTACTGACATTTGAAATAAGGTAATGGCACTGAAACAAAAACAGAAGGCCTCCATTAATATAGTGCGTATGAGCTCACCATTTTATCATTAAAGAGCGATGGTAATATTTCGTATTTACAGCAATTTTCCACGTGGTCTGACGTTAAGCAGACGACGGACGATATAAATAGTTGTAGTTTTTAGCCAGTTTTTTTTTTTTTTTTTTTTTTTTTTTTTTTTTTTATGGAACCAATGCGTTTTCGTTTCGTTAAAACTCTCCGAGCTAGTTAATTTGGTTTACAAGCCAAGCTGATATTAAGCAAACTCATTCTTTATATTTTTATCATTACGCGTACCCGCACGGGAAAGATACTAAAAGATAATCCGTAAGGGTACTATACTTCAAAAGAAGAAATAAAAGAAATAAAATGTTTGGCCTGAATACGTTTTAAAGGACGTAAATTAAGTAGACAGATTACGTTCCATATTTCTCTTTACTAGGTTTTCATCATTGATATCGACATCGACGACATAAGCTCAAATTGATTTACTTTCATAACTTACAAACAGTGTAAGGCTTTTATGCAAAAATTAGATAAGTGAGACATAAGGGTTATTTTGAATGGGAAAAATTCATTAAAAACAAATTAGTAAAAATAAACCGTTAAGAAAATAAATAGCCGTAATTTTGCCGAAAATAAATACGATGAAAAAGATTTCTCAATAAACTTGATACGTGCGATGTGATGTAATATATATTATTAATATATATATATAGATATTATATTATATATTAATAATTTATAATTATATATATATATAATATATTTATATACATATATATATTTTGAAAATTATATATATTATATATATCCTATATGAATATATATATATTACATATGTATGTATGTGTTTGTACGTAAACTTTTCCACACCTTGTGGTATCAAAATGCGCAGATCAAAATGCTTGACTGTAATAAAAAATATGAATATACATTTCCTTCATCATCCGTTTTAAATAGTAAAAAAAAAACATAAGATTATTTACGTAACAAATTCATATACGACCGTTACTTCTGAGATGGTGAATAGCACGAAATGTGATAAGAAAAGACGAGAATGAACCTGGATACCTACATAATGGGCATATACCCTGAAATCAAGTACCAGTAAAAAAAAAAAGAAAAAAAAAGAACTCCCTCTCTCTCTCTCTCTCTCTCTGGAAGATATATGTAGAAATCACAAGGACTGGACTATTCTCCTATCTGGGGACTTCAACTTTCCTTTCGTAGACTGGAAAGATCGAAGAGGAGATTGTGGTTGTACTTATACATATAAAAAAGAGAGTAATAGTAGTGCAGAAGATAAGAGGCAATTCGAAAAGCTATTAGATATGCTACTAGAATACAACATTCAACAAATAAATCACCTGCCAACAAGAAAGGAAAATACTTTAGACCTAGTATTTGTGAACGAGATGAATTATGTTAAAGAAATAATAGTTTATAATGCGAGTATTTCAGACCATAATGTCATAGAATTAACAGTCCATTCCAAAGCAAGTGAAAACAGAGATAAGCAAGAAATGAAAAAGTGGGAAGGATATGGAAAATACAACTTCTACAGTAAAAATATAAAATGGTCAGAAATAAATGAAGAATTAAACAAAGATTGGATAACATTTTACCTAAGTGATGACATAAGGGTAAATACGGAGATATTATATAAAATATTAGAGAAAATAGTGGATAAATATATACCGAAGAAGAAAAGTAAACATCAGCCATGCATACCAAGAGAAAGAAGGATCTTGTTCCAGAAAATCAGAAAGTGGAAAAAAGGTCTTGCAAAAGAAAAAAATGCATGGAAAGTTATAGAACTAAAAAGTAAGATAGAAAAGGCAGAACAAAAGATTATACAATCAAAAGAAAATGAAAAACAGGACTTGGAAGAAAAAAAACATAAGTAAATATCAAGGAAAACCCCAAACTATTATACTCATACGCGAAAAAGATGAATAAAAGAAGAATAGAAATAGGCCCGGCCTCTAAGAATTGAAGGGAGATTAACGAAGTGCAAAAAAAATGAAATTTGCAACATATGGCAGAACGATAAAAGAGAGAATTCACCCCTAGAATAGATAATGAAGATAACGATATAGAAGTAAGGGACGAAAATAGTGAATATTTAGCTGACATAGATATTAATGAAGCTGATATTGTGCAGGCTATTAATGAAATAAAAAATGGAGCTGCTGCAGGTCCTGATGGTGTTCCTGCTATTTTGTTAAAGAAAGTAGTTCATTCTATCGGAAATCCACTTGCAATATTATTAAGACAAAGTGTAGATACAGGCATGATTTATGATGATCACAAATTAGCATATATTACCCCTACATTCAAAAGTGGATCAAGACTAGAGGCAAGTAATTATAGGCCTGTGAGTCTAACATCACATATTATGAAAGTGTCTGAAAAGGTAATGAAGAAAAATATTATGAAACATTTAATAAAAAATAATCTGTTTAATATAAGACAACATGGTTTCGTACCCGGAAAAAGTACACAAACCCAACTGTTAGTCCACCTTGAGAACATATACAAAAATATGAAAAGCGGAAATGGAATAGATGTGGTTTATCTAGACTTTGCAAAAGCTTTTGACAAGGTAGACCATAATATATTAGCGAAGAACATTAGAAAACATAAATATAGTGGATAAAGTAGGAGATGGTTAAAAGAATTTTTACACAACAGAAAACAGATAGTTATTGCAAACGATGAGAAATCGGATGAAGCTAAGGTAATTTCCGGTGTGCCACAAGGTACATTGTTAGCTGCATTACTGTTTATTATGATTGCAGACATAGACAGTAATGTTAAGGACTCCGTAGTGAGTAGTTTCGCCGATGACACAAGAATAACTAGAGAAATTACTTGTGATGAAGATGGGAACGCGCTACAAAGAGACCTTAACAAAGCATATGATTGGGCAGAGGTAAATAGGATGGTATTTAACTCTGATAAATTTGAATCAATAAACTATGGAGACAGAGAAGGAAAGCTATATGCATATAGGGGACCTAATAATGAGACAATCACAAATAAGGAAGCAGTTAAAGACCTTGGTGTGATGATGAATAGGAACATGTTATGCAACGATCAAATAGCAATTCTATTGGCAAAATGTAAAGCAAAAATGGGAATGTTGTTACGGCACTTCAAAACAAGAAAAGCTGAACACATGATTATGCTTTATAAAACATATGTTCGTAGTCCACTTGAATATTGCAATATGATATGGTACCCACACTATCAAAAGGATATTGCACGAATAGAGAGTGTACAAAGGTCCTTTACAGCTAGAATAGAAGAAGTTAAGGACCTTGACTACTGGGAAAGACTACAATCCTTAAAATTATATAGTCTAGAAAGGAGAAGAGAACGCTACATGATAATTCAGGCATGGAAACAAATAGAAGGAATAGCCGAAAACATCATGGAGCTAAAAAATATCAGAAAGAGTAAGCAGAGGTAGATTAATAGTGCCCAAAACTATGCCAGGAAAAATAAAGAAAGCACACAGGACATTAATCCACTACGCACCAGCATCGATAATGCAGCGTCTATTCAATGCGTTGCCAGCTCATCTGAGGAATATAACAGGAGTGAGCGTAGATGTGTTTAAGAATAAGCTCGACAAATATCTAAACTGCATCCCAGACCATCCAAGATTGGAAGATGGAAAATATACCGGAAGATGTACTAGCAACTGTCTGGTAGACATTAGAGGTGCCTCACACTGAGGGACCTGGGGCAACCCGAACAAGATGTAAGGTCTGTAGGGTAAGGTCTCTCTCTCTCTATTTTCGTGAAATGGAATGGCAGCTAGAATTTAGGTCAACGGCCCAGCGCTGGGACCTATGAGACCACTCAGCGCTGAAAGGGATACTGGGAGTAGAAAGGTTTGAAAGGAATGACAGGAGGAAAACCTCGCGATTTCCCTATGGAAACACGTGACAGATAAGAGAGGGTGGAGAGGGTGGGGAAAAAAGAAGTATGAACGGAAGTACAGTAAAAAGGAATGAAAGGGGTTGCAGCTAGGGGCCAAAAGGACGCTGCAAAGATCCTTCTGTAATGTCTAAAGTGCGCTGCAATAACGTACAATGACGGCACACACACCCCCCACCGACCCACCGCCCCCCTTTAGAGGCTTTTCGTGTAATGAACGTGTACGATCTTCACGCCTTAATAACAGATTAACGAGCGGGAACACGTACATGATACGAACGTCCTTGCAAATGCACGATCCGAGTAACAAACAATGACAGAAAGCAAGTACAAACGTAAACAATCCAACGTCCCTCGCTTAAGCATTAGCCTGCATGCAGCAGTATCATTCAGCAGATAACGCGAGAGAGAGAGAGAGAGAGAGAGAGAGAGAGAGAGAGAGAGAGGAGGTTCGTGTCAGAGATTATCGTCCTGCATCCCAAATACATAAACAGATAACGAACAGGAAGTGTCCGGGGGAGACAGCCTCACTAAATGAGAAATACTAAATAACGGAGGAATTAAGAGGAAAGGGGAGAGAGAGAGAGAGAGAGAGAGAGAGAGAGAGAGAGAGAGAGAGAGAGAGAGAGATTCCAATATTACAAAAATTGTTCTTTTTGATGTGGTGCATTCTTAATACGGAGTCAATATTTGTTCTCTTTAATGATATTCCTTTATAACAAAATGCATTAGCAGTGTCATCTTCTTATGTACGTATTTCCTTTATTCAAGTTTCTTATTACATGATTAAAAACACAGAAGTAAATAAAGAATTTTATACATTAAAGTATAGCATTTCTACTGAGCAGTCTTTCGAACCAAATAAAAACACAACATTCTCCTGTTACTTAATAAAACACTATTTTTCTCCATTTCCTGTATACTACTGATATCCTGGTCTGTAAGCTTTCATCCCCAGTGGCCGACTTATGTTAATTCAAACAAGGTAGTGTATTATGCTGTGTGATATTAAATATACTCGCTCTTGTCTGAATTTCAATATACATACCACACACACACATAATCATATATATATATATATATATATATATATATATATATATATATATATATTATATATATTTAAAAAATCACAGTAGATGCACGTGACTTAATTAAATAAGCTAATACCACAGGAAAAATGATAGTCATTTTCCTGAGGTATTCGCTTATATATATATATATATATAATATATATATATATATATATATATATATATATATATATATATATATATATATATATATATATAATCACTGGGTTAGAATTTCATGGCGCCCCAGTTCTGTACCCTAGAAAGGGAACCTTTCCCGAATATCTTCGTTCCTGCAGGACTTTCCAGAACGACATCTACCGAAGTGAACAATATTGTTGCCCCCTATAGCCACATACAATCGGTAAATATATATTATCCCCAATTACGCTAATACGGTAAGCTTACTGCCCAACAAACAGGATTTAGCTATATGACGCCGAAACGCATTAAATCTAGTGCAATACTTATCACCTCCGCCTTTCGCCGTACAAATGGGTTGCATTTAATGAGCAAACAACCGTGAAATGAATAGGTTGAATGGGGAGAGTGAATGCAAATAACGGGAGATGCTCAGAGCTGGTGTTGAGATTGTTTGTTTGTTTGTTTGTGCGGTGTTTTTACGTTGCATGGAACCAGTGGTTATTCAGCAACGGGACCAACGGCTTCACGTGACTTCCTAACCACGTCGAGAGCGAACTTCTATCACCAGAAATACACATCTCTTACACCTCAGTGGAACGCCCGAGAATCGAACTCGCAGCCAGCGAGATGGTACGCCAACACCATACTGACCACGCCACCGAAGCACAATAGTTTTCTTTTACGGAAAACTAAAGCCCAGTTATGAAATTAGCAGGGCTATATTTATCAAAATACAAAAATTCTGTATCCTGATATATACACTCTTGTTCTTATGCATAACTGTGGCTTTTTACTTAATATAGTACGCTCTGTTTTACGTTTCACCAAACATATTCGCATTGTGTTGTGTGGTCTTGTTTGTTTTATGGTGTTTTTACGTTGCATGGAACCGGTGGTTATTCAGCAACGGGACCAACGGCTTGACGTGACTTCCGAACCACGTCGAGAGTGAACTTTTATCACCAGAAATACACATCTCTCACACCTCAGTGGAATACCCAAGAATCGAACTCGCGGCCAGCTAGGTGGTACGCCAACACCATACCGAACACGCCACTGAGGCGCTCGTGTTGTGGGGCCTTCCACTAACTTGAACCTCAAGAGAACCTGCCTTCGCTTTGAGACGCAGTCTATCAGTCATTCTCTCTCCAGCTTGTATTGTTTATTCCTTCGTGCATTTGCTGGGTTGCTTCGTCATGCAATCTACCGATCTTGAAGCCATATACAGTAAAAGAAGATGAATGTCTATAATATCTGAAGGACGCGTCATGCATTCTTCAGCGGAAAAGTGAGTATTTTCAAAAGTCTTTCTTGGAAATCACTTGCCAATTGGCCAATCTCTCCAAGATAACGTTCATGATTGAAGCACTTCTCAGAATTCACTGCAAGATTGGCAAAACGAATGACTGATTATTTGCAGTGGCCTTTTCGACTTGCACAGGGATTAGTGGCACCGACACTAATCGATGTAGGATTTCATTTGAAATGGACAAATAGAATTTCTCTGCCGAAGCTGTTTTACGCAACCGACTTATACTTCTGTAATCTCGGAGATGAAGAAGGGAATGAATAGGATTCTCTCCGATCCCTTGATTTTACCCGGTGCTTTTCTGGCTTATTCAGAGTGCCGGGAATTAGCCTGTCCTTTATTTCATGTTTCCAGGGTCTGGTCTGAAGCTTTAAATGTCGCTGGTAAAAACACGGTTTCTCAACCGAAGAGCAGATCGTAAAATATGCTTATTATGCAGGGACGTGACTGACGTTTATTCCTAGTTAGTTAAAGGGAAGTATCCAAGGAAGATTCGACAACTGAGTTAATCCATTGTGTCTTGTTTCAGCATTTTCAAATACTTCAGAGCACGTAGGAAAGATAATAATCATTGATGTCGCAATACCATGGGACACCAGAGAGGAAGAGAAAGAAAGGGAAAAAATGGATAAGTATCAAAACCTGAAAATAGAAATAAGAAGGATATGGGATATGCCAGTGGAAATTGTACCCATAATCATAGGAACACTAGACACGATTCCCTGAAAAGGAATCTGGAAAAACTAGATGCTGAAGTAGCTCCAGGACTCATGCAGAAGAGTGCGCTCCTAGAAACAGAGTGCATGGTAAGAAAAGTGATGGACTCCTAAGAGGCAGGATGCAACCCGGAACCCCACACTATGAATACTACCCAGTCGAAATGGAGACTGTGATAGCCTCCCCCCAAAAAATAATGATAACTCAAGTAATCAGCAATCACTATCTTAAGAGGAGATTCTAACTTCTCAAGATACAACAAGCAAAGATGGCCAAGTACCTTCCCAAACAGAAAACGCTTAAGCTTCTGATAAACTATGACAATTTTAATTCCTTCCATTGAAATGTCAACGGGTCTCTCAGTAACGTTAGATATAAATACAATAAAACAAACAAACAAACAAAAATAACAACGAGAGCTCTAACGGAAAAATACATCACCAACAACACGACCGAATAAACTCTTCCATTTTTCCAGTATAATATTTCCCATCGAGGACTATCATAACTGGAGAGCGTTGATAACGCGTATATCAGTTAGATGAAGTGCGTATAATATAGTTTCTGCCTTTATAGCGTTGTCAAATTCCACAGAGTTTTATTTCGCGGCGTTATTTCATGCTGTTTAGTTATTTGTTCTCATTGTTGTCCTGACAGCGTTATTAGCAATATATCCTTAAGGCATTTTCACAGAGAGAGACCTTACCTTACCTTACAGACCTTACATCTTGTTCGGGTTGCCCCAGGTCCCTCAGTGTGAGGCACCTCTAATGTCTACCAGAGAGTTGCTAGTACATCTTCCGGTATATTTTGCATCTTCCAATCTTGGATGGTCTGGGATGCAGTTTAGATATTTGTCGAGCTTATTCTTAAACACATCTACGCTCACTCCTGATATATTCCTCAGATGAGCTGGCAACGCATTGAATAGACGCTGCATTATCGATGCTGGTGCGTAGTGGATTAATGCCTCCTTGTGCTTTCCTTATTTTTCCTGGTAATAGTTTTGGGCACTATTAATCTACCTCTGCTTGCTCTTTCTGATATTTTTAGTTCCATGATATTTTCTGCTATTCCTTCTATCTGTTTCCATGCCTGAATTATCATGTAGCGTTCTCTTCTCCTTTCTAGACTATATAATTTTAAGAATTGTAGTCCTTTCCCAGTAGTCTAGGTCCTTAACTTCTTCTATTCTAGCTGTAAAGGACCTTTGTACACTCTCTATTTGTGCAATATCCTTTTGATAGTGTGGGTACCATATCATATTGCAATATTCAAGTGGACTACGAACATATGTTTTATAAAGCATAATCATGTGTTCAGCTTTTCTTGTTTTGAAGTGCCGTAACAACATTCCCATTTTTGCTTTACATTTTGCCAACAGAGTTGCTATTTGATCATTGCATAACATGTTCCTATTCATCATCACACCAAGGTCTTTAACTGCTTCCTTATTTGTGATGGTCTCATTATTAGGTCCCTTATATGCATATAGCTTTCTTTCTCTGTCTCCATAATTTATTGATTCAAATTTATCAGAGTTAAATACCATCCTATTTACCTCTGCCCAATCATATACTTTGTTAAGGTCTCTTTGTAGAGCGTTCCTATCTTCATCACAAGTAATTTCTCTACTTATTCTTGTGTCATCGAAACTACTCACTACCGAATCCTTCACATTATTGTCTATGTCTTCAATCATAATAACAAACAGTATTGCAGCTAACACCGTACCTTGCGGCACACCGGATATTACCTTGACTTCATCCGATTTCTCGTCGTTTGCAATAACTATCTGTTTTCTGTTGTGTAAAAATTCTTTTAACCATCTTCCTACTTTATCCACGATATTGTGTTTTCTCATTTTCTTCGCTAATATATTATGGTCTACTTTATCAAAAGCTTTTGCAAAGTCTAAATAAACCACATCTGTTTCATTTCCGCTTTTCATATTTTGAATATGTTCTCACGGTGGACTAACAGTTGGGTTTGTGTACTTTTTCCGGGTACGAAACCATGTTGTCCTTTATTAAACAAATTATTTTTTATTAAATGTTTCATAATATTTTTCTTCATTACCCTTTCATACACTTTCATAATATGTGATGTTAGACTCACAGGCCCTATAATTACTTGCCTCTAGTCTTGATCCACTTTTGAAAGTAGGGGTAATATATGCTAATTTGTGCTCATCATAAATCTTGCCTGTATCTACACTTTGTCTTAATAATATTGCAAGTGGCTTTGCGATAGAATGAACTACTTTCTTTAACAAAATAGCAGAACTTCCATCAGGCCCTGCAGCAGCTCCATTTTTAATTTCATTAATAGCCTGCACAATATCAGCTTCATTAATATCTATGTCAGCTAAATATTCACTATTTTCATCCCTTACTTCTATATCATTATCTTCATTATCTATTCTAGGGGTGAATTCTCTCTTATATCGTTCTGCCAGTATGTTGCAAATTTCCTTTTTTTCATTCGTTAATCTCCCTTCAATTCTCAGAGGGCCTATTTCTATTCTTCTTTTATTCATCTTCTTCGCATATGCGTATAATAGTTTGGGGTTTTGCTTGATTTAATAGGGTTTTTTCTTCCAAGTCCCGTTTTTGACCTTTTTCTTTTGATTGTATAATCTTTTGTTCTGCATTTTCTATCTTACTTTTTAGTTTCTATAACTTTCCATGCATTTTTTTCTTTTGCAAGACCTTTTTTCCACTTTCTGATTTTCTGGAACAAGATCCTTCTGTCTCTTGGTATGCATGAATGATGTTTACTTTTCTTCTTCGGTATATATTTTTCCACTATTTTCTCCAATATTTTATATAATATCTCCGTATTTACCCTTTATGTTCATCACTTACGAAAATGTTATCCCAATTTTCTTTGTTTAATTCTTCATAATTTAATTTCTGACCATTTTATATTTTTACTGTAGAAGTTGTATTTTCCATATCCTTCCCACTTTTCATTTCTTGCTTATCTCTATTTTTCACTTGCTTTGGAATGAACTGTTAATTCTATGACATTATGGTCTGAAATATTCGCATTATAAACTATTATTTCTTTAACATAATTCATCTCGTTCACAAATACTAGGTCTAAAGTATTTTCCTTTCTTGTTGGCAGGTGATTTATTTGTTGAATGTTGTATTCTAGTAGCATATCTAATAGCTTTTCAAATTGCCTCTTATCTTCTGCACTACTATTACTCTCTTTTTTATATGTATAAGTACAACCACAATCTCCTATTCGTTCTTTCCATTCTACGAAAGGAAAGTTGAAGTCACCAGTAGGAGGAGAATAGTCCAGTCCTTGTGATTTCTACATATATCATCCAATTTTTCAATTATTAAGTCAAACTCTTTAGTATTAGGAGGTCTATATATTACTATGTTCATCAATTTTTCAGATTCAAATTCTACCGCTATTAGTTCACATTCTGAGTTACTATATTTCTCATATATTTTTCTCCTTGTTTTTTGTCTTTCCCATATATTGCGGTTCCCCCTTGATTCCTATTTTTTTCTATCTGATCTATAAGTTTGGAACCCTTTTATTTGATCGTCATTCCCAGTCTCTTGGGAATACCAGGTTTCACTTATATTCATTATATCTATTTTCTTTTCATTTTTGGGTTAGTTTTCTTCTAAGTACTCTATTTTTCTTTTTGAGTTAGAGAGAGAGAGAGAGAGAGAGAGTGGGGGGGGGGGTAAGGGAGGCTAGGGGATGGGGGACCTGACATTAGTTAGGGCAAGGCAAATTGTGAGGCATTTTCAGAGAGAGAAGGGAGGGAGGGAGAGAGAGGGAGAGAGAGAGGAGAGATAGATTAGAGAGAGAAAACACAGAGTAGAGGAGAGAGAAGGAGAGGGGTAAGGGGGCTAGGGGATGAGGGACTGACATTATTAGTGCAAGCCAAATTGTGAGTGGAATTTAACTGTAATTCAACTTAAAGTGAGGATCACTTACGGGAGTTTTTTTTTTTAACGAATCTTTTTCTTGGTAATACTATTACCATTAGAGGATATGGGATAGTGCTGGTTCTACCTCAGTAATACAGAAGGCTGAGACACTCCTCAATAGGAAAAAATTCTTAAATATGAGAAGAAATTTTACTATGGTAAATAAACTTTAACTTTCATAACAAACCACATTCTAGAAGAGAGTAACTTTAAACAACTGAACGGAAATAATACTTAACTCTAGGGCATGTGATTTATGTCATTTCTGTATAAAATCCGTGAGATTAACTAAAAAAAAACTTCTTTCAGTTTTCCTCTGAAGATTGAAAAGGAAACCCACAAAATTAGTGTATAACGTGTTTACTTAAAAGTATATACATTTTATTTTGCTCAACACTCAATATATGCTTATAAGTAAACACGTTATACCCAGTAATTTTGTGGGTTTTTTTTTTAATCCGTGAGGTTGTGCTGACCTGCGTAAGAACCCATCTAAAGAAACAATTCTGACAACTCACAAACAAAGCAACGAATAAACAATACGCAAAAATACGTAACTTTAAGAAATGGATACAACTGGATTCCACGGAACAGGCAGGACCCACAAAGTCCTGGGAACAGGAATCAAAGAGTCCAGCCCAGCCGAGGAATCGAACCGAACCGGCAGGGAAAGCGTGCGTAAGTAACATATATATATATATATATATATATATATATCTATATATATATATATATATATATTATATATATATATATATATATATATATTATATATATATATATTACACACATACATCTGCATACATAAATGCATATAGACTAAATACGATCATTTTCTCTCACTCTTTGCCCTAACCTCTCTCTCTCTCTCTCTCTCTAGACGGTTTCTTGCCTCTCCCTCCCCCTACCTCCCTGCCTCCCTCCCACCCTCGTCTTGAATTCTGGATGCGCAGCCACATGCTAATACTTTAATGCCGCTCATTCTTCTTCATCAGGCATAATCCCCTTAACAAAGAAGAAACTCACTCACTCTAAGTGCCGGATCCAGTCAAGGTATTTTTAGTAGTTTAGTCAGGATGGATTCCTTTGATTTTTACTCTCGCGTCTTACTTTCTTCTTCTTTTTTTTTCCTCTCTCTCTCTCTCTCTCTCTCTTACGTCTTGCATACAAAGATCTCTGACACGCTGCGTGAGCGTCTTGTCTTTACATGCGATTATGAGATTTAACTGTATTAACCCTAATAAGGATTTTATTTATTTATTTAATTTTTTTACAAATTCAATTTTTTTTGTTTAGTTTTTTCTACTGTTACGTTTAAAAGGACGGAACTAACATCTGTATATCTTAATTGCTGATGATTTTAAGATTATGAGATGTCAGTAATTATCCGAAATAAGCATTTTTTGGTTTTTTACATTTGTTTTAG
This sequence comes from Macrobrachium nipponense, assembly GCF_015104395.2. Classification (NCBI taxonomy): domain Eukaryota; kingdom Metazoa; phylum Arthropoda; class Malacostraca; order Decapoda; family Palaemonidae; genus Macrobrachium; species Macrobrachium nipponense. The sequence goes on along the minus strand of NC_061110.1, from coordinate 92,620,689 downwards.
ATAAATTGTATTCTTTTTCGTTTTTGTTACGCCTAGAAGAATAATATCTAACATCTACATATATTAAGTGCAGACGATTTTCTCTCTTTTCTCTTATTGACGGGCTTTATAATCTTTCTGTCATTATCTGTCAAGACAGATTTATTTCTGTTGATCTATCTACTTATGTACAGTACAATCTAGAGTAGTTTCCTGATTATGAATATATCTTATGACATTTTGTCCTGATTTATGAACATATCTTATGACTTTTTGTCCTGAATTATGAATATATCTGACAAGTTTCTTCCGCCCATCGTCGAAACGTATCTCCACAGTTGGTACCTGATAAGGCATTATAAATTATAAGTAATTCGGGAATGCAGTACATGAAACGTGTGCGCAAATGCAGTGTTGCTATTCGCCAGCCACGAGCGGAATGAGAGTTCCCAGGTGTTTCTGAACAGGGTCATCAAGAACGGGTTAAAGAGAAGGAGATTACACGGGTTTAAGATAAGGAGATTAAATACAACGAATTATCACCTTTTTAATGAAAACCGATTACTAAGTTTTATGATGGAAAACATAGAAAAGTGATTACGGAAGAAGTCTGTTCATTGAGAGCAACTACAACAAGAAATGCAGTACGACTAGAAATGCAGTGCTATAATAGAGAAAAGGAGATTGAATAACCTTCAGACATGACTTTGAATTCATTTCAATGGGCATTTCATCGTAAGACGGGGGTGACTTTCTCGTGACGAAGAATTCTTGTGAATTCATGAAATATAATTATTAGGTTCATCAATCAAGATCTCTCTCTCTCTCTCTCTCTCTCTCTCTCTCTCTCTCTCTCTCTCTCTCTGTCAACAACAACAACACACCTTTTGGCGAGCTGCTCATTTCCTTGGCATTTTCGGTGGGTTTTCAGTGGATAGTGTGCTCCTCAGGGCTATTTACAGACACATGATGTGACAGTGGATAAAGTGACAGTAGTATGGCTGGTTTTGGTTAGTTATTAGCCTTTAATTCGTCCATTATAATATACGTTAGCTGAAGGAGACCCCTGTTCAAGTTTTTCAAAATTCGCGCATGCGCACTAGGATCTATACAACGTCATAAGCCCTTTAAGGAAGCGTTCTATTTGAAACATCTTGAGATGGGCAGCACTGAGGGAGGTATTCATCCAGCAGATGAAATTGTAGAAATGAACATACAAATAGAGAGAGAAAATGTAGTAAGCCTGGACAGAGAAAGTCCTTTAGCAAATCCAACGAGGGAGTATTTTCTCAACAACTTTACGAAAGTTGAGCTTCAAAAGCAATGTCGTCACTTAGGAATGAGTAAGGTGTGGCAAACTAAAGAGCAGTTAGTCGAATTGATTCTGAGATCTCACCAGCCAAAAGATACTGACAATGCCCCTAACCTACAAGAAAATAACCTCGTCCGACACCATTTGTACAATTTTTCATGAACTGGAAGACATTAAAGGAAAGCTGGCCGCAACAGATTCGGAAATTCACGAACTAAATATCATGCTCAAGACTGCCCATGTAACCATAAATCGACTAAATGACCGAATTTCGACCTTGAAAGAAAAAATGAGCCAGAGATCAGCAGATCAACCACAGCCGTTGGAAAATGAAAAGACACTTCTTCTCGGAGACGAAAATTGGCGCGATGTTCGCCTGCCTATCTGACCTGGGAGACGGCTGCAGTGTAAAAACGATTCGGGATACCACCATGGATCTCGCAGGATGCTGGGTGAGCGAGAAGCTTGATTGGATGCCTTCAAAGTGCATTATTCACTGCGGCACAAACGACATCATTGAAAAGAAGGACGTAAATCATGTATTAGATGACCTAGGATCATTCATCTCAGAATCAAAGCGTAAAAAAGAGGACATTGATTTATATGTATGTGAACTTGTGCCCAGTCTTAAAAACGACTTGGATGATACGATCAACTTGTAAAATAACAGGCTAAGGGAATGATGCTCCGTCAACATAGTACACCTCATTAAAACTAACTTAAGTTTCAGGTTGGGTACTGGTGAAATTGATGATATGTACTTTGATGAACGAGTGGAATCTGATTCCGTCCTGAACAGGTATGGTGTAATACGATTATTATCGGTCATAAATAAACAGTGCAGTTTTCTGAAACTGAGCGAGAGCACGAAAACCTGCACACAAATGGATAAGAATTTTCATCAGACACTTTTACGATCAAATCTGGGCAGGTTAGAAAAACAAATACACCTCATTACTCTCGGTCTAATAGACAAAATTACAGAACTCAGAGTAGACCACAACATACGGACTCGCCTTACTATACACACGCTAGACGCGACTCTCAATATGGTAACACTCAAACAAACAACATTCACAATAGGGGTTGTTATAACTGCGGGGAACATAACCATAGACAATCAAATTGTCGTTATGACCACAGAATCAAATGCAATAATTGTTATAACTATGGTCACAAAAGTCGTATGTGCAATGTCAACGATTATTAGGTAATAGGCCACGAAGAGATCCGTCAGCTCTGTAAGGCTAGTGCCTAAAAAAAGTGAACCTCTAACAATTAAGTTTAAATGCCCAGTCATTACTTTGTCATCTTGAAGCAATAGAGTATATGTTAAAGGAAGAAGATATTGACATTTTGTGTATTTGTGAAACATGGCTTGACCCCTCATTAGATGATGAATTTATTAAAATTCTCAAATATAACGTTGTCAGATGTGATGCAGGACGAGGCTCAGGAGTGTATATGTACATTCATGAAAATCTGAAATTCTCAAAAGTAGATAATACTGACACGGAAGGTTCTGAGGGGATAGAGGATGTGTGGTTGCAGGTTCAACAAAGAAAATTTCCTTCCTTCATAACTGGCTGTACATACCGACACCCCAAGGCACCTGGGCATCTTTTTCATACTTAACAAACGTTTTTAAGAATATGTGTTTGAAAAATAAGCCTATTTTCATCTTGGGTGATTTGAACGATAACCTTTTAGCGAAGGGAAACCATGTTTCTAGAATTATAGAGAGTCTGAACCTGAAGCAAGTCATTGACAAACCAACGCGAATAACTGAGAGGTCCTCTACCTTGTTGGATGTTGCCATTACAAACAAAATGGAAATGATAGTGAAAACCGATTTCATGCCAAGACCTATAGCAGATCATGAAATAATATCTATAATCGTGAATGTTAGAAAGCCTAAACCTCAACCCCAAATAAGAACGTTCAGAAGCCGTAAAAATTATGACGCTAACATATTCTGTGATATGTTGATGAGTAAAGTTTCAACCTTGAACGACGTGCTTAACACTGATAATGTAAACATTCAAGTTAGCATCCTTACGGATGTAATTAATAGTTCCCTTGATCAGTGCGCCCCTGCTGTAACGGCTGAAATAACGCGTCCCTTTGCCCCTTGGATTGATGATAACTTAAAAAAGTGTATAGCAGAAAAAAATGAATTACAATCTAAACTTAAAATCGACATGGCTAACCAAGCTCTAGACAATCTATTCAAACAAACTAAGAAACAAGTGGAACAGTGCCTACGCACTGCTAAGAGGAGCCATTTCAGAAACGAGTTCAATAAGAATAAAGGGAACAGCAAAGCTGTGTGGCATGTATTTGAAAACATAATCTCTGGTATCAGATACAGTAATAATAATAACCGAACTTTCGATGACCCTGTCAAGGCGGCAGAGGATTTCAATCAGTATTTTGCCACTGTAGGAGAAACAGCTTTTCGAAAATCACAAGAAGGTATGGAGAATGAATTAACACATGAAGAGAGAGAAAAAAGCAATTTTCAATCTTTACCAAATATCCCAGATTTTCGACCTCAACCTGTGGACGTTCACAAAGTTGTTTTAGCATTCAAAGAGTTATGTGAAACAAATTCGCATGGTTCAGATGGCATTCCATATAAGTATTTAAAAGATTCCACTCCTGTTTTGATCTTTTATATTACAAATATCATTAATACGTCCATTGTTACCGGTTTGTTCCCAGAACTTTGGAAACACCCTCATGTCATTCCCTTATTCAAAAGTGGCGATGTCGACGAAGTGGGGAATTATCGTCCCATTTCATTGCTCCCAATTCTGTCAAAACTCATAAAAAAATTGTTGCCAGCCAGCTTGTATTCTTTTTGGAGAGTAATAACTTATTGGCAAATAGCCAGCACGATTTTAAAGCTCAGTTATCGACTGAATCTGCGCTTATGAAGGTCAGTGAATATATTTATGAAAACATCGACAGCTAAAAGATATCACTGCTCTTACTACTCGACCTTTCCAAGGCCTTCGATAGTGTGTCTCACCCAATACTCATACACAAATGGAACCTAGGTGTCCTTATGGACCAATATATGTTATTTAATCACCACATCAGTCACATAATAAAAAAAATAAATGGTGTCTTATTCTTTCTGAACCGCATAAAAGATAGGTTAAATAAAACATCTCGCCTACCAATAATAGAGTCGTTGGCCTTGAGCGTAATCAACTACTGCAGCAAAATCTGGGGAATGACAACTAAAGAGCAAATAGACCGGATTCAGACAGGTCAGAATTTCGCAGCTAAAATAGCTCATGGCGGGGCTAGAAAATATGATCATGTGACACCAATTTTGGAAGAGTTAGAGTGGATGGATATTGAAACTAAAATAATATTTGACCTCTGCTTGTTTACTTATAAAATTTGCAATCGTTTAATTCCCGACTGGCTTTTTGAATTCCCCACTGTGGGCAATGTACAAGTATGTGTAAGGTCGCAATATTAAGTTGTAAAGCCTTTTAAGCTTTCACATCATTTTTGCTTTTAACAGTCATCTCATACTTGGTTTTGTTTTCATACTTAGATCATCCAGTGTTGTGGATGTGTGTTTACCCAGTTCTGGGTATCATTAATATATCACAATACCTGTGTATTCAGATTTTTTAGATTTTAGGTTCTGAAGATTTTAAGTTCTGAAGTTTTTAAGATTTTAAGTTCTAAGAAGTCGTCAGTAATGGAACTATTTTATACTTCTCATGTATTGTATATATTTTTAACAAATCATGTATACATTTTTAAACAATGACATGTAGAAAAACCATTGTAAAATGGAAATAAAGTTTTTGATTTTTTATTTGATTTTTGATTGACTCTCTCTCTCTCTCTCTCTCTCTCTCTCTCTCTCTCTCTCTCTCTCTCTCTCTCTCTCTCTCTCTCTCCGGAGAAGGATAGGGTTCTTTAAAGCAATCTCACCTCCTCTCTAAAGGAAAATATTTCTTTGGCCGGATAAGGAACGTGAATTAGAATAAACGCTCTGGGGATAGACGGGCAAATCTCACTACAGTCGCAGTGCAAAAGTTCAAGTATGACCCCTAAGCAACACCACACAAAAGATCCTAGAAAAGTGGGAGAGCGTCACGCAGGAGGAGGAGGAGGAGGAGGAGGAGAAACCACAAAAGAAAATCCTCGCCAGAAAGACATGCGGTGTATGTACTCACAGGAGCAGAACATCCGGGTATTTTAATTTCTCGTCACGTTTGCCGGCATAGATATCTACTATTATATATATATATATACATATATATACAGTATATCCCTCAAGTTCGTTTCCCCCCAGCCCGTGAACGCTCAGCTAAACTTTCGTTTGCCTTTGCTTTGTTTGGCGGCTTTGTTTGCTGGGCGTTGTTTGCTCGTTTTCCATTTTTCGATATTTCACCTTTTCTTTTTTCTTATTGTCTGGCGTTTTGATTTAATCTCTCTCTCTCTCTCGCTCTCGCTCTTGCTCTCTCTCTCTCTCTCTCTCGCTTTCGCTTTCTCTCTCTTTGAGTAATCTTCTGATAAAAACAGCTCTCAAAAGCACAGAAATCAAAAATTTCTCTCTCTCTCTCTCTCTCTCTCTCTAATCAGAAAAGTCTCTCTCTCTCTCTCTCTCTCTCTCTCTCTCCTCTCTCTCTCTCTCTCTCTAATCAGAAAATTCTCTCTCTCTCTCCTTCTCTCTAATCAGAAATTCTCTCTCTCTCCTTCTCTCTCAGAAAATCTCTCTCTCTCTCCTCTCTCTCTCTCGTAGTAGCCATCTTGCTTGGTGAGACGTACCCGCGTGAAGTCACAATAATCAACAGATATCACAAGTTTAACATACGACTAGAATTTGAGAAATATCTAGAAGTGTTCGTGAACTATCGGTGATAAGAGTTAGTGTGAAAATAGTAGGATAAAACGTCTTCTAAGTTAGTTTATCAAGTGTAAAACTATAAATCAGAAACAAGATGGCAGTAAGTTCCAACTGCGGGAAAAGTGGCGTAATTTGGCGTGTCTAGCAGATTCGCAATATGATGATGAGTAGCAGGAAGGGAACTGGCATTTCTCATCTATGAAATCAGCAACAGTCCTAACCAAAAGATACAAAAGCATTCATAGATATATTAGAAGGATATAATCCCTTCAAACTGGAACAAATCTAATGAAAACATCTTGAAAATAATTGAAGAAATTCCAAATAATTCCAAAAAATCCAAGTGGTCAAGAGACTCATAAAGAAAATATACATAAACCAACATATTCCGACAAAGAAAATGAATAATAAGGTGAACTTCTTGTGAATATCCTAATTGATGCATTAGGAAAAAAGCAATGCCAAAAGCATGCAAACTGTGTAAGGTTTGGTATAGCATAGTCAATCCACAAAACCTAATCAGAAAATGTGCTGCATGCAACATTCCGACCCATCCACAGATGTGCTGAGGTAATACAAGATTTGAGAAAAGATACAAGAATTTTTTGTTCAACATGTCCTATCATGGATAGACAATGTTATTAAATCAAAGATTGAATGTACAAATAGTTGAGGATGAAGAAGAAGAGGAGAGGAAGAGAAGAAGAAAAAGAAGAGGAAAACGGAAGAGAAGTAAACAAAAATGAAATGACAGAAAAAATAAGGAAAACAAAGAACAAGATAAAAGTTATGGATGCAGAGATACTCATTGATACTACATATGAGGCAATAAAGCAGCATAACTACGAAGAAATAATTACGATATGACAACAGAAAAGCAAATCCCGAAGAGGCTCTACCCAGATCTATACAATGACGGGAAAGAGGAAAAAATAGACAAGAAAGACAAAATCTGCAACCTTTTGAAAAGAGGGAATTGCAGATTTGGAGAAAGATGTTACTACAAACATCCTAAGATATGTCCCAAAACAACTATGAAATATATGGTAAACTGTGCATACTTGAGATGGATGGGATGGGGATGATTTGCAGAGATCTGCATCCAAAAATATGTAAAAACCTAAGAAGGAAAAAAGGATGTAAGTTCGACAAAAAATGCAAATATATGCACCCTGTAGCCATGAATCATAATCAAATAAATAACCAACCAAAATATAAAATCCAAAATAAGAAAGAAACAAATAAAGAGAGAAATCAAGAATATCAGGTAAAAGAGAAAAGCAAAACCACCAATGAGATATGCAGAGGTGTCAGCAAAAATTTCAAAGCATCAGCTCCGAAATTCTACTCAAGAGATAATAACTGTATTTATTATGCAAGAGGATATTGCAGAAGAAACGGAGAAAATTGCAGATTCAGACACAAAAATTAATAATTATGATGAAGGAAGATCAAATATTATGGAAAAGTTGGAATTTTTAATGTCAGAATTTCTGGAAATGAAAAAAAGAACAACATACCAGAAAAACAGGAAAGAGACATGGGAAAAATCCTTATTACTACCAGTATTAAATGAAAAAGGAGAAACACGCAAACCATCATAGTGATGAATGCGAGGTTTAGTTACGAGTAACTCAAAAGAAAAATAGAGTACTTAGAAGAACTAACCCAAAATGAAAAGAAAATAGATATAATGAATATAAGTGAAACCTGGTATTCCCAAGAGACTGGGAATGATGATCAAATAAAAGGTTCCAACTTATAGATCAGATAGAAAAAATAGGAATCAAGGGGGAACCGCAATATATGGGAAAGACAAAAAACAAGGAAAAATATACGAGAAATATAGTAACTCAGAATGTGAACTAATAGCGGTAGAATTTGAATCTGAAAAATTGATGAACATAGTAATATATAGACCTCCTAATACTAAAGAGTTTGACTTAATAATTGAAAATTGGATGATATATAGAAATCACAAGGACTGGACTATTCTCCTATCTGGTGACTTCACTTTCCTTTCGTAGAATGGAAAGAAACGAATAGGAGATTGTGGTTGTACTTATACATATAAAAAAGAGAGTAATATTAGTGCAGAAGATAAGAGGCAATTTGAAAAGCTATTAGATATGCTACTAGAAATACAACCATTCAACAAATAAATCACCTGCCAACAAGAAAAAAAGAAAAGGAAAATACTTTAGACCTTAGTAGTTGTGAACGAGATGATTATGTTAAAGAAATAATAGTTTATAATGCGAGTAGTTCAGACCATAATGTCATAGAATTAACAGTTCATTCCAAGCAAGTGAAAATAGAGATAGCAAGAATGAAAAAGTGGAAGGATATGGAAAATACAACTTCTACAGTAAAAATATAAAATGGTCAGAAATTAATGAAGAATTAAACAAAGATTGGGATAACATTTTCGTAAGTGGATGACATAAGGGTAAATACGGAGATATTATATAAATATTGGAGATAATAGTGAAAAATATACCGAAGAAGAAAAGTAAACATCATTCATGCATACCAAGAGACAGAAGGATCTTGTTCCAGAAAATCAGAAAATGGAAAAAAGGTCTTGCAAAAGAAAAAAATGCATGGAAAGTTATAGAACTAAAAAGTAAGATAGAAAATGCAGAACAAAGATTATACAATCAAAAGAAAATGAAAAAAAACGGGACTTGGAAGAAAAAACCCTATTAAATATCAAGCAAAACCCCAAACTATTATACTCATATGCGAAGAAGATGAATAAAAGAAGAATAGAAATAGGCCCTATGAGAATGAAGGGAGATTAACGAATGAAAAAAAGGAAATTTGCAACATACTGGCAGAACGATATAAGAGAGAATTCACCCTAGAATAGATAATGAAGATAATGATATAGAAGTAAGGGATGAAAATAGTGAAATAATAATTTTAGCTGACATAGATATTAATGAAGCTGATATTGTGCAGGCTATTAATGAAATTAAAAATGGAGCTGCTGCAGGGCCAGATGGAATTCCTGCTATTTTGTTAAAGAAAGTAGTTCATTCTATCGCAAAGCCACTTGCAATATTATTAAGACAAAGTGTAGATACAGGCAAGATATATGATGAGCACAAATTAGCATATATTACCCCTACTTTCAAAAGTGGATCAAGACTAGAGGCAAGTAATTATAGGCCTGTGAGTCTAACATCACATATTATGAAAGTGTATGAAAGGGTAATGAAGAAAAATATTATGAAACATTTAAAATAAAAAATAATTTGTTTAATAAAGGACACTGGTTTCGTACCCGGAAAAAGTACACAAACCCAACTGTTAGTCCACCGTGAAAAACATATTCAAAATATGAAAAGCGGAAAATGGAAATGAACAGATGTGGTTTATTTAGACTTTGCAAAAGCTTTTGATAAAGTAGACCATAATATATTAGCAAAGAAAATTAGAAAACACAATATCGTGGATAAAGTAGGAAGATGGTTAAAAGAATTTTTACACAACAGAAAACAGATAGTTATTGCAAACGACGAGAAATCGGATGAAGCCAAGGTAATATCCGGTGTGCCGCAAGGTACGGTGTTAGCTGCAATACTGTTTGTTATTATGATTGAAAGACATAGACAATAATGTTAAGGATTCGGTAGTGAGTAGTTTTCGCAGATGACACAAGAATAAGTAGAGAAATTACTTGTGATGAAGATAGGAAACGCTCTACAAAGAGACCTTAACAAAGTATCATGATTGGGCAGAGGTAAAATAGGATGGTATTTAACTCTGATAAAATTTGAATCAATAAATTATGGAGACAGAGAAAGAAAGCTATATGCATATAAGGGACCTAATAATGAGACCATCACAAATAAGGAAGGCAGTTAAAGACCTTGGTGTGATGATGAATAGGAACATGTTATGCAATGATCAAATAGCAACTCTGTTGGCAAAATGTAAAGCAAAAATGGGAATGTTGTTAAGGCACTTCAAAACAAAAACAAAAGCTGAACACATGATTATGCTTTAATAAAACATATGTTCGTAGTCCACTTGAATATTGCAATATGATATGGTACCCACACTATCAAAAGGATATTGCACAAATAGAGAGTGTACAAAGGTCCTTTACAGCTAGAATAGAAGAAGTTAAGGACCTAGACTACTGGGAAAGACTACAATTCTTAAAAATTATATAGTCTAAAAGGAGAAGAGAACGCTACATGATAATTCAGGGCATGGAAACAGATAGAAGGAATAGCAGAAAATATCATGGAACTAAAATATCAGAAAGAGCAAGCAGAGGTAGATTAATATGCCCAAAACTATACCCAGGAAAAATAAGGAAAGCACACAGGACATTAATCCACTACGCACCAGCATCGATAATGCAGCGTCTATTCAATGCGTTGCCAGCTCATCTGAGGATATATCAGGAGTGAGCGTAGATGTGTTTTAAGAATAAGCTCGACAAATATCTAAACTGCATCCCAGACCATCCAAGATTGGAAGATGCAAAATATACCGGAAGATGTACTAGCAACTCTCTGGTAGACATTAGAGGTGCCTCACACTGAGGACCTGGGGCAACCCGAACAAGATGTAAGGTCTGTAAGGTCTGTAATCTGAAATTTCTCTCTCTCTCTCTCTCTCTGCGCGGTATCAAACATACTCTATAGGAGTATTTATAATTGTCGTGAAATGTAGGACAACTGCATTCCAACCACAGAACGAATGTGGGTAATCACTTCTTTGTGGATATCGCGGTGTGCTTTTAATTAATTCAGTTGCTGTCATCATTACGAAAACGATTAGTGTCATTAGTACTTAATTACGCTGGAAATAATACGAGATAACGAGCTTTACGATAATGAGAATCATCACCGATGCCTTGGACGCCGATGTAATTACTATACTGTACGCTTAGTCTTTGTTTCTGGGTTTACTCCAACGTAAATCCCATTGTGGTAATTATTATTATTATTATTATTGTTATTATTGTTATTATTATTATTATTATTATTATTATTTTGGTCTATCACAGTCATCCTATTCGCCTGGGTGTGTGTGTGTGTTTTATCTATTTATTTATTTATTTATTTATTTTTTGTGGGGTTCCGGATTGCATCCTGCCTCCTTAGGACTCCATCACTCTTCTTACTACGTGCGCCGTTTCTAGTAGCATACACTTCTCCATGAGTCCTGGAGCTACTTCAGCATCTAGGTTTTACAGGTTCCTTTTCAGGGATCTTGGGATCGTGCCTAGTGTCCCTATGATTTTATATTATATTATTATTATTATTATTATTATTATTATTATTATTGATTATTATTATTATTAATTATTATTATTATTCAGATGATGAACCGTATTTATGTAGTTTTACAGATTCGTCATGAATTTCCAATTACATCTCCAATAAAGTTCAAGCTGTATTTTAATAGTTAACTTACATTATTTATATTTCATTTGATTGTTAATTTATCTGTTTTTATAGTAAATCACCTCCTTTTTCTTTATTTCCCATTATATAACTTGCTACGTTTTTCGAATGAAAGCCACAATAACCTTTTCAAGTTTGAACATAATAATAATAATAATAATAATAATAATAATATAATAATAATAATAATAATAATAATAATAATAATTCCACAGACCGTAAGGGATTGTATGGGCTGGGGACATCAGGATGGAGTTTGGAATAGAAAATGCGCCTTAGTCAACATACAAAAAGGCAAAGTCACCGAGATATGAATGGATAAAGCTACCAGATGGGAAGCAACATCAAACACATAGATGGAAGGAAGGATACAAATACCTGGGAATAATGGAAGAGATGAAGGCCAAACGATCAGGAAGAATATATGCAGAGACTCAAGGCGATACTCAAGTCAAAACTCAACGCCGGAAATATGATAAAAGCCATAAACACATGGGCAGTGCCAGTAATCAGATACAGCGCAGTAATAGTGGAATGGACGAAAGGCAGAACTCCGCGCATAGATCAGAAAACCAGGAAACATAGGACAATACATCAAGCACTACACCCAAGAGCAAATTCGGACAGACTATGCATAACAACGAAAGGAAGGAGGGAGAGGACTACTAAGTATATTGGGGGACTGCGGTCAACATCGAGAACAGAGCCACCTGGGCAATATCTGAAAACCAGTGAAGACGAGTGGCTAAAGAGTGCATGGGAAGAAGGACTACTAAAAGTAGGCGAAGACCAGAAATATACAGAGACAGGACAATGACAAACAGAACAGAGGACTGGCACAACACAAAAACCAAGCACGGACAATACATGAGACAGACTAAAGAACTAGCCAGCGATGACACATGTCAATGCTACAGAGGGAGAGCTAAAGAAGGAAACTGAAGGAATGATAACAGCGGCACAAGATCAGGCCTAAGAACCAGATATGTTTCAAAATACGATAGACGGACAATCTCTCCCATAGGTAGAAGTGCAATACGAAATTAAACCATAAAACCACATAACAAGCGAATGCCCGGCTTGCACAGAACCAATATTGACAAAAGGAGGCAAAAGCCCTCCACTGGAGCCTGTGCAAGAAACATCAGCTACCTTGCAGTAATAGTGGTACGGGCACCAACCTGAGAAAAGGGGGGGGGGAGTGATAGAAAACGATCAGCAAGATCCCTCTGGGACTATGGTATCAGACCAGATAGGTGATACGTGCAAATAGTACCAGAACGTGACGTTGATTGACAAAGTCAAGAAGAAAGTATCACTCATTGATGTCGCCACACCACGGACACCAGAGTTTTTGAAAAGAAAAGAGAGGGAAAAAATGGGTAAGTATCAAGCTCTGAAAATAGAAAAATAGAAGGTTATGGGATATGCCAGTGGAAATTGTACCCATAATCATAGGAGCACTAGGCACGATCCCAAGATCCCTGAAAAGGAATCTAGAAAAACTAGAGGCTGAAGTAGCTCCAGGTCTCATGCAGAAGAGTGTGCCATCCTAGAAACGGCACACATAGTAAGAAAAGTGATGACTCCTAAGGAGGCAGGATGCAACCCGGAACCCCACACTATAAATACCACCCAGTCGAATTGGAGGACTGTGATAGAGCAAAAAAAAAAAAAAAAAAAAAAAAAAAAAAAAAAAAAAAAAATAATAATAATAATAATAATAATAATAAGAAAAGTGATGGACTCCTAAGGAGGCAGGATGCAACCGGAACCCCACACGATAAATACCACCCAGTCGAATTGGAGGACTGTGATAGAGCAAAAAAAAAAAAAAAAAAAAAAAAATAATAATAATAATAATAACACTGTTTATTAGATTAGAAAATCGTCCGCTGACCATTTCATAGAATTGTTATCTGCTCTCTTATTGAATAAACCAAACAGATTATTCACCACATTTCTGCACAGCTAATTATGGTATTCTCATAATTCAAGATAATTCAGAATAAAGATGACTCAAGATAAAGTTCAGGGTCGCTGGTCTGTTTGCTCGACTGAGAAAATCGAGTGATGCTATGTATTCATAATGTTTTGACATATCAAGCGATGCTGTGTATTCATAAAATGTCTGTTAACATATGTGCCAATGATATAATGTTGTCATCATCAATCCAACATCATATATTGCCATCTGTCACTGTTAACAAACATGACGAGCTTTGTGAGAATTCGAGCTCCAGACATTTCCGAGAAAGGAAGATAATTTGCCATCAAATAAACTCTTTCGCAAGCTCCTGCCTCATCAGTTCCCTGGACAAAATGGTTCAGATTCGATATCTGACGTAATTACTCAAGAAAGAAATCTAGTTCAAGATGGACATCGAATTTCGTCGTTTGCTCTAAGAAGAGATGCCAGTTTCTATGTTTTGCAATGAAATAACGTGAACAACTATTTTACAAAGAAGCAAAGAAAATCACAATTTATGAGCAACGAGGCCATTAACGCCGTTGCTGAATGATATCTATTTCAGATTCAAGGTTTTTTTTATTCATCTTCCATGCAGATAATCAGGTAATCACTCCTTTTTTTCT
>NC_061110.1:92591492-92601492 GCF_015104395.2 Macrobrachium nipponense | reverse complement strand
AAAGTAATAAAAGGTGAACTTTGTTTTACTTTACGATAATGAGCATGCGGAAAAATACTGAGTTTGCTGAAGGCGAAGGAATTTTCATTCTTTTTTTAAACCATTCTTCAAAGGCAGGCTACATATCACTGTCCCGTTGAGTATATTGTGTTCTTCCATTCTACCAAATTTAATTTGTGGGGCAGGTATAGGACGAAGGAAAATATTTCTCATCTACTATGGCGCCTATATAACCGTAAATCGAATTAAGCCAGATCAGGAACAAATGTTTGAGAGTTGTTACACTGCCTCATCTGAAAACTGACCAAAACACTGAAACTCAGAGGTAGTCTTCAGTAGAAGCCCCTTCCCTACCCCACCCCACCTAATTCTACCCCTACTGTCCCTCCTACACCCACCACCCGCCCCCCACCTTCGTATGTGATCATGTTCCGAAGCAAAACCGAAAATGTGGAAGCTGATCTGTTCACGTATTTCGCTTCCAAATCGTATTACCTTTCGATGATATATGATAATTCATTTACATGTCAGCAAATGACGCCAGTCTCTCCTGCCGGAAGTTTGCCTGCGCTTTTGTCCACTTTTCTCTGAACGGGGAATATCAACAAGGAAATAGAGGGATGTTATTCTGAGAAAGCAGTTCGAAATGAACACTTAACACACTTCCTTTCTCACACAGATATTTGGAATCTCTTGCCAAGTTGTTTTACAATATCAGGCGCGTGTTATTGTTATATCCAAAATATCAAATGAACCAGTTCCTCAGTTCTCCAACAAAAATCAAAATAAATATGCAAACTGATAAGCGGAAACAGTTCACAAAAAGCTTCAAATCAATATACACGAATTTCAACACGTTCCACTCTCTACTGACTTTCCAAATAGAAAAACAATAAGATTTATTACACTTGGCCCAAGGGGGTAAATGAATTTATAATTCTCTTGAGAATCTTTGGTAAGAGCTTAGGCCTAACCCATTCAAAAGAAGGCTCTAACCTATTGAACCTTCTTATACAAAATTCTAGTTTGGCGACGTATTGTTGTTGTAGTACAGTGAATTAAATATTTTCGATTAATTATTAATTCGATTATTCATTGCTTTTCGAGATTTACAAAATACTCATATATATATATATATATATATATATATATATATATATATATATATATATATATATATATATATATATATGTAATATAAATTTTGACTGAATGATATATGAGATGCATGAGACATTGTTGTATGTCCGTGCTTGAATTTCTTAGAAATTGGGGAGTCATATTTAGCTCCCTGAGACAGAAGAGTCCAAGCTGAAAGACATCTAGCTTAGGAAATGCTAATGTTACCTTTTTGTTTTTGGTTTGGGCGTCGATGGTCAAAGTTTTTCTACCTAAGCAGGTCAACGTTTCTTCCGGTAGGTATGGGCGTTGGTCAAAAGGTGACTTTGAAACCAGTATAGAGCAGTTATGGGGCGTGGACGAAGGGCGTGAGTTTGTGTGTACGTGTGAGCCTCTTTCATTCATAATGGCAGGTAATTAGCCAGAACGATGGAGACGGTTACGAAGAGAAAAGGCAGATGCCGGGATAGCTCTGCGAACATTTCTTTATTTCTGTGAGTGAGATTCTGGGCTGGAGATGGGTAAGAATTACTGTGCTTTAGCCAAAGGTGTGGCTTGACTGTATTTTTGATATTTTGTAAAGATGTTCTATTCCATTTAATCTTTTGACTTTGTCTTTACAATTGTGTATGCTCATTAGTGTGTTCCTCCTGTCTTTTAACAGGCGGATCTAGTGGAGGGAACTTTAATTGGAGAAGAATGGGAATTATTCTTTGGAGGAATGGTGTGACTAATTACTTTATAGACTGTTAATTACCGGGGGGGTTATCTGAGTTATATGAACTTTGAGTTATCATTCCATTTAATTATCCTGTAAGAATCTGAGTTATTCAATTAGTACTTTACTTTGAATAAATGTCTATTTTTGTAGTTCCGAATCTGATTTGATGACCTAATGAAATGGAGAGAGAGAGAGAGGGGCGGGGGAGGAGAATGTATTACCAGATGCCTACCGCTTTGGCTTAACGCTTACCAATATGAAAATACGAGAAATTATCTCGTATCATTTATATAGAAAAATAGATAGATGAAAGTAAATATAAAATTTGTTTCCTGGAAATATCTGTTCGCGCATGTGTACTCCATATTTGTATTTTCATACATGTGTATCCTGATAAACTTGCTTTTCTTCACAGTTTCATAGAGGTTTCAAGAGAAAACTATATAAACAATCCTTCATACAACTAATTCAAACAAAATTATGTATACGCTTCCTAATAATTATATTTACAGACCGACAGCAATAAGACTTACGAAAAAAAGACTTCAATTTCTTACAATATTTTTTTTCGTTCCTCGTGACTGTGGTATACATATCTTGAAAAAAAATCTTACCATTCATATTCCTCTCTTGCACAAAACTGAATAAAATTGACTCTTTTCCCACCTGTCATATTTTTCACACTGTATACGCTGGTGGTGCCGAGGAGAGACACTTCCCTACCTAAACAAAATTTTCAATACAGGTCTTGGTTTGAATAAAGACGTGTATATATTATATATATATATATAATATATATATATATATATATATATATATATATATATATGTATATATATATATATATGTGTGTGTGTGTGTGTGTGTGTGTGTATATACTCACATATACATGAGCACCATTTTATCTCTTCCAAACTGAGAGATCAGTATCACTCAAAAAGGACGGACGAGGAGTCCCTTTCTTTCGATCATTATATGCAACAGTTTGTCTTTCTGTCCCTTGACCTTGATCCTGTGCAAATTGGATTATCTAGTTATTTCCTACCTGAATATTTCCCATCCCGCATAATTGCTTTGGGGCACACGGCTCACCTACGGGGACGCCGTGTTTTTTGCCTTTTCTAAAATTATATAAACTGTTTTATACTATTTTTGAACCAGATTCAGTATACCCTATGCCCCCAGTATGTACAAATCACTCGGATGACTTTTGTAAAAAAAAAAAAATAAAAAAATAATAATAATAATAATAATAATAATAATAATAATAATAATAATAATAATAAAATAAATCACACAAAAAATAAAAAATAAAGGTTAAAAAATATTTAAAATAAACATTTAATAAATGGTAAAATATCATATCGACTACTACATCTAGCTTATCCGCGTTTCTTGCCTTTTCTAAAATTATATAAACTCTTTATACCATTTTTGGACAATATTCAGTATACCCTATGCCCCAATGCGTACAAATCACTCGGATGACTTTTGTTAAAAAAAATAAATGAATTAATTAAATTAATAATAATAATAAATAATAAATAATAATAATAATAATAATAAAAATAATAATAATAATAATAATAATAATAATAATAAACACATAAACAAAAAATAGATAAAAAATGGAATAAAATAAAACTAAAATAGTGGTAAAAAAATCATATCGGCTACTTCTACATCTAGCTTAAGAATTTCAAAAAGGGCCACGCCCTCTTATGATAGTTGGCCTATGAGCAGTCCTCGTCACATCACGCCTCCTCTGGTACTAGTTTCCAAAGCGTAGGATAATTCTCGGAGGTGGGTTCTCTGTTCCGGCATCTCCCCCCAACCTCTCTCCTTCCCCCAACCCCTACCCTCCTCAGAATCCACGAGTAATGTTATTCTTTTCAGGAAATCCACAGGAATGTATGCGTGTGTTAGTTTGTGCTGTTGTTTGTCTATGAGAGTTGAGAGACTGGTTGGGAGGCCATTTAAAGTGTCCTAAGTAACAGCGTTAACACTTAGTTAAAGTTTTTCTTTGTTTGAGGTGAAATGCAAACAACAGAAGTAAGCAGTCCATAAATACAAGAATGTTTTACGTTTATGCTAAAAGCATTATCTTTTTTTTTTTTTTTTTTTTTTTTTTTTTTTTTGTAAAGATGTTTTTATGTCGCATGGAACCAGTGGTCATTCTCCAACGAGACCAAAGGCTTGACGTGACTTCCGGACCGCGTCGAGAGTGAACTATACTATCACCAGAAATACACATCTCTCACACCTCAATGGAATGCCCGAGAATCGAACTCGCGGCCACCGAGGTGGCAGGCGAAGACCATACCGATCACGCCATTGAGGTGCTCCAAAAGCATTATCACTACGAATAATTCTAGAGCATTTATAGATACGCGCTAATAGATACTGAGCGAGTCACAAAAACAGAAATGACGTATTGAAAAATAGTGAAATTTGAATGGAGGTGGGTATACCTATAACCCACAAAATCTCATTCTTATTCAACTCTCGTATAAAAAAAATGAACGAAGTTCAATCTAATCTTTTCGTTCCGATTTTTCACTTTTCTTTTCATAAACGTGATGTCAAAGGGCCGGGGGGGTGGGGGGGGGGGGGGGTAGGAGTGAAAATCCTCATTCACACAAAGCCATCTCTATTCTAGTTTTGCTTAGTCTGAATTTTCATCTTCTGCACTTTTATGTTTTTGTTTTTGCTCATTCCCACACGTATGGAAAAATGATAATACGTATAGTCAGAATATATTTTCTCTTAGCTCTTTCCCACACGTATGGAAAAATGATGATACGTAGTCTGCTTTTTCATTTTCTGCATTTATTTTCTCTTAGCTCATTCCCACACGTAAGGAAAATTTATAATACGTATAGTCTGCATTTTCATTTTCTGGATTTATTTTTTCTTAGCTCATTCCCACACGTAAGGAAAAATGATAATACGTATAGTCAAATTTTCATTTTCTGCATTTATTTTTTCTTAGCTCATTCCCACACGTATGGAAAAATTATGATACGTATAGTCAGAATTTTCATTTTCTGCATTTATTTTTTCTTAGCTCATTCCACACGTATGAAAAAATGATGATACGTTTAGTCAGAATTTTCATTTTCTGCATTTATTTTTTTCTTAGCTCATTCCCACAAGTACGGAAAAATTGTGATACGTTTAGTCAGAATTTTCATTTTCTGGATTTATTTTTTCTTAGCTCATTCCCACACGTATGGAAAAATTATGATACGTTTAGTCAGAATTTTCATTTTCTGCATTTATTTTTTCTTAGCTCATTCCCACCCGTATGGAGAAATGATGATACGTATAGTCTGAATTTTTATTTTCTGCATTTATTTTATCTTAGCTCATTCCACACGTACAGGAAAAATGATAATACTGTATAATGTCCTGCATTTTCACTTTCTGCATTTATTTTTTCTTAGCTCATTCCCACACGTAAGGAAAAATGATGATGCGTATTCTAGCTGACGTTTCATTCAGCAGTTGGTCGACGATTTTCCAGGCTGTCTTCAGGCTAATTATTTTCACCCGAATTAAACGCGAATCAGTCACGTCATATCCAACTCATTTTTCCTCTCATTTTGACTAGTCGGTTCAGGTATTTGCGAGTTTGCCCTGCCTTCTCGTGTCTAATTTCATTAGAGCCCACGAATGACTCTGGGAAAAAGTCCTGACTGCGTTGCCAGAATTAAATTTCGTGGGAATCGTGACGTCAACATTTATTTGATTCGACGTACTGTTTTAAGAGTCAACAATTCTTCCTATACTTACTTTCAGATTTTCAAGTTATCCAAGGGAATGAATATCTGCTTTGAAACTCAAGCTACAACTTCTTCAGTCAGCCAAGTGAAATGTTCATGGGGAGTAGTCTCTTGATGCAAGATGCAACTCAAATATTTATTTAACTAATAATCACGAACCTATTTATTTGACTATATACAAAGGTATTCCGTCTCCCTGTGTATACCTGAACTTAGTTCTGGTTGAACAGACTGAAATCGCTGTTCCAGCAGAAATAGACAGACAGACAGACAGTGCGTTGTAGCTTGTAGGTGGAAATAGAAGGAGTAAAACTGGGTAACTCTTTCATGCATTTTTAAGTTGCACTTATCACAATGTGATGTGACCTTTCATTCTACTTCGCAATTGCAACTACTGGCCAAAACGGGCTGTCAACATATATATATATACTATAATATATATATATATATATATATACTATAGATTATATATATATAATATATATATATATATATATATATATACATATATATATATATATAAATATATATATATATATATATATATACTATGATATATTAAACATACATATACATACATATATATATATATATTATATATATATATATTATATATATATATATATATATATATATATATATAGGGCAGTTGAATTATATATATAAGATAGATATATATATATATATTTATATTATATATTTTATATATATATATATATATATATATATATATATCTATATATATATATATTACATACATACATTATATATATATATATATATACTATATATATATTTATACATACATAATACATACATATACATATATAATAAATTAATATAATATTATATAATAATAATATTAAGATAATATATATATATATATAGGGCAGTTGAATTCATATATATAGATAGATATATATATATATATATATATATATATATATATATATATATAATAAATATATATATATATCTAACTAATGAATCAATGCCTATGGCTCATGAAATAGCTGGAATGAGTTTCTGTCCCCGTAACACTGAGCTAATTACTTTTCAAGTTTTGATAAGGTAAGCAATGGTGACTACTACTACACTACTACTACTACTACTACTACGATTCATTTTCTACAGAACAATCCGAATGGACACAGAATCTATTTAACTATAAACGAAACAGACTTGATGATTCACTCATAAATTTCATTTTCGTCCTGAAATGCAGTTTTTTATTTTTTATGCGCTACGGTGGAGAAACGTAGTTTTTAGCCGTTATTTATTATCGACGCTTTACGTGGCTACTGGAAGAACATCTTCGCTTTTAATTGTAATATTTAGTCGAAAAAACGAATTTTAATTCGCCCAAAGAGCACCTTCGACTTTAAACCGTATGAGTTTCGGTGAATGATCGCCTTATCTCCTTTTGCTGAGATCATCATATTGATCGGCAATGTTGTGAGTCAAAATTCCACTGTTACTTTAAATTATGCTTTAAACCAACGCGGTTTCAAACGACACTTACGCAGTTGTAAGTGAGTAACAATATAATGTGTTACCATTATCTTCAACACATAAAATAGAGGGCTGCTGTCATAAAATGGGAATTCTCGTTATTGTCATTTTACTGAATTCTATACTGTGTTTGGTATGTGTCTATATTTGCTCCTCTCTCTCTCTCTCTCTCTCTCTCTCTCTCTCTCTCTCTCTCTCTCTCTCTCTCTCTCTCTCTCTCTCCGATACCAGCGAATTATCACTGAACAACTGGAAATAAGCTAAACTTAGCCACACGAAGTGAAACATGTACCTTGTCAAAATAGATCTAGATTTACGATTTCTAGGAATATAAATTCATAGCTACTATTATATACATAACCCTCACTAATAATTCACATGACTTAGCAAAGCAATTGTAGCGGAGTTTAAAAGCACGGATTCCTTTGGAATTCGTGCTATGGAAACATAAGGTTTAAAAATATATATACAGGTTGTAACTCTCAAAATTTGACGATGAATGAAATACCTATTGACGTCACGATTCCTATGAAATTTAATTCTGGAAACGAACCGGGAGTTTTTCGACTCAATCCAGCGAGAATCATTCGTGGGGTCTGATGAAATCAGACGCTGGGAGAAGCATACTCGCAAATACGTTGGATATAACGTGCCTGATTCCTATGTATCTGGGGAGAATAATTAGCCTGCAAAACCATCGGCTACTGAAATAAAAAAAAATAAATAAAAAATAAAAATAGCTTGGACAGTAATTACGTATTATTCTTTTAGGACAATCATTATTATTTTTCTCTCTTTGTGGGAATATGCAAAAAAAAATATAATAAGTTTTTCACTTTCCCTCTTTGACATTAACAGTATTCAAAAAAGAAAAAAAAGAAAAATCAGAACGAAAGGATTGATTTTTACTCATTCTAATGCAAAAGATGAATGTGAATTAGATTCTGTGATTTCCACGCACTAACATGAATGCAAAATTGAAAAATCAAAAAGTCGAAAATGCGACCATTATTTTTAAGACCATTTTTTTTCTTCACTAGATTTCTCATCGTAAATGTTTTACTTTCAAAAGTATGGCTTATTTGTAGAATAGAATAAAATATAGAATTTAGGCCAGGGGCCAAGCGCTGTGACCTATGAGGTCATTCGGCGCTGAAAGGGAAATTGACAGTGAGAAGAAAGAGAATAAGAAAGGAGGTACAGTAATGGAAATGAGAAAGGTTGCAGCTAGGAGACAAAGGGACGCTGAAAAGACCCTTAAAGCAATGCCTACAGTGCACCACGTGAGATGCACTGACAGCACTACCCCCAAATGGGGGGCGAGGGACCGGTACTTGCTGATATATCTGCTTAATTATCGCTAAAAAAGAGATATATACTCATTCGTGTTCCTCATGTCTACATATTTCCAGCTATACAGAACTAAATCTTCAGTTGCGTGTACACGCATATATAATATGTGCCACATTCGCAAATGCACTCAGATCATGGCACGCTTAATGCTGTAAATAGCGGCTATAGATAGCGGCTGACCATTTGTCTGAGCAGAACGATCTGTTTAGATAATAGGAACTCATTTACCGTCTACCTGTCCTATTGACCGGCTTTGAATTTCACGATTTGCTCACCTGCGAATTTCAGTGTAAAACCTATGTAGCCTTGACCGTAAACGCATGTGCTAATAGCGATTTTTTTTTCTTAAAAGTCGATGGAAAAAGAGAGGAAGTTTAATTTCATCGAAAATATATATATCAGAGTTGCAAGTCATATCATACATATAGTATATATATGAATTTTTATCACATCACCGTCATTCATATACATGCATTAAGCTACAAATGTCCTTTTATATCCAATTCGCTCTCCCTCGGAATGAACATATTTTCATATATGTTAACCGAAGGGGAATTTTTTAGTTGATAATATTTATGTATATGTCTTTATATACATATACAGACATACATACATATTTATATACACACATATGCAAACGTATGCGTTTGAGCGTCTGTGTCTTATTTTAAATAATTATTACGTATAGTATATAAACATATATATATGCATGTCTATATATACATATATAGACATATAGATACACATATATTTATATACGGACATATATGCAAATGAATATGAATATAAATAGGTTTGTGTGAGTGTCTGTGTGTCTGTGTCTGTATGTAAGTATTGCGAGTATGTACGTACTGACATAGCGGTCTCTGTAAAAGCGGTCTTGCTTTGTTCTTCGCGACAAAAAAAAAAAAAAAAAAAAAGTCTCAGATCGCCTCAGCTGCATTAACCAGGGACACCTATTACTTTGATCACCTCGACAATTATGTACCCCGGTGAATCAGGCTTCGCCTGCAATCCAGTATCTCCCGAATCACCTCAGTAATGGTGGCACGGCCGGTCGTGAGGACCCACAAAAAGGCGACTTAATGAGGACCTTTCATAACGTCCGACTGACTCTTTTCTCTCTCTCTCTCTCTCTCTCTCTCTCTCTCTCTCTCTCTCTCTCTCTCTAAACCATCTTCATAAGTTATATAGGTGGTAAATGATTACAGTGAATTTAGAAATATTCTCTCTCTCTCTCTCTCTCTCTCTCTCTCTCAAAACCATCTTCATAAATTATATAGGTGATAAGTGATTGCAGTGAATTTAAAAAATCCTCTCTCTCTCTCTCTCTCTCTCTCTCTCTCTCAAAACCCACTTCCGAAGTTATTTATAGGTGGTAAGTGATTGCAGTAAATTTAAAAACTCTCTCTCTCTCTCTCTCTCTCTCTCTCTCTCTCTAAACCATCTTCATAAGTTTATATAGTGGTAAATGATTACAGCGAATTTAGAAATAATCTCTCTCTCTCTC